>NW_012130136.1:166192-192811 GCF_000143395.1 Atta cephalotes
ATATATATATATATATATATATATATATATATATGTATGTGTTCGTGTCTCATAATATTTAAATAAAATATGTAATAACACAAAACTGCTTAAAAATTGTAATCACTTATACGCTTTGTTATAACACTTATTTGGAACGTCAAATTGACGAAATTTTGAAAAGTACAACACAATCTGCACAATCATAATGAAAGTATAGCGCTTAATAACCTCACTCATTTATACATAAAATTTACTTATTAACAGTTCTAAAATTAAAATTACTCTTAAAAGAATTATTAAATTTTTCGTTAAAACTTATCTTTGTCTTAATAATATTCATAATTTGAATTTTTTATTTTGTAAGAAGCATAATTCTCAATAAAGAACATCTCGTAAAATTTCATGCGGGCAACAATCACAATTCCATTCCACTATGTATCAACGAAGAAAATGAATTTATCTCTTTGATTACGGAGGATTTTATTTGATTTACAGACAATGAAGTTTTAGGACAAAATTGATTTAGGATAAGAAATACAGTGTAACAATTAAAGATTTCACTGTTGTAAATAGAGTAACCCACGATCTATTTAGCTGATACTTCAAATTCAGCTTTGCGTTGAAATTTCGCTTCATCGATTCGGCAACACGAAACTCGCTTCGCTTCTCCATTAATTGCCTCGCGTTATTCCACTGAAATGTCGTAGTTGAGCCGCGATCAATACTAACGACACAACGGGGCGTGTATACGTACGTTAAAAAAAGGAGACATCGTATAAATAATCGTAGCGTAAAACGGATATTTCGAAACGGAACTGGAATACGCTGCGGGATGCCGCGCGCGGCGGCTGAAATCGGTCGCGAGAAAATGAACGAGCTCGTCCAATTAATTTTTATCTCATGGCAGGAGCGGAAGATACGCGATCGGAAGGGCTCGATCGAAAACGAGGCGGGATAGACGGGATGTACCGCGCCGAATTATTCTTCAACAGATTGAAGGTGTTATCGGACTGGCTCCACTTTCAACATTAAATCCGCACTTCGTTGGCTATTAAACCACTTGAGATATTTTACGTCGTCTCGGACGAGTGTCCTCTCGAAATATCCTCCGTTGCTTCCAACGAGGATAGGAGGAAAACTTGTTAATCGGTCGACGTCGATCGAGATATATCTCGGATTTTCTGCAATTTCCGTCATCTCCGATTTCTCGATTGCAAAAATAGCACGATATGTGCTAACCAATAATAACAACTCGAGCTGTTGTGAGACTAAATAAATCTTTGTATATAATAATTTATATAGTTTTAAAATATAAGTCTTAAAATATGTATATATCAATTTGATATAAAACGCGTGATAAAATAATACTTTTATACTATATATATATTATATAAAATAATATTATAGATTATCGGGAAATAAGTTAGAGGTTGAATGTTTTGGAAGATGTGAAAGAATATATATTTCGAAATTATTTTGACAATTATTAAAAGTATTTTTCGCAACTGGAAATTATCCTGTCAAGAAGAAGCAATTCGTTTTGGCAGGGTTCAATTTGATCAGTTCCATGAATTTTGTAACGCGCGAGTTATCCTCCTCGTCGACGTGATCGCCGAGTAGATCCGTTAAATTCTCTGGCGTTTTTTACAAGCCCGTAAGGGACAGGACCACCCTCTTCGAGATCGACGTTCTCTCTCGTTTCGAAACTGGAGAAAGATGATGCGTACATAGCGTATATATGCGAGTCGAGCCCGTGGTTACGACTAATGCACGCGGTGCAGCATTATATTCGATTACCAGGTCCTCGTCAAACGTCGAAAGCCTCATCACCATACTAATTAGCCGTCCAACTAATGGGAAGTATAAGTCAGAGGTCGTGTCATGCTTATCTTCCTTCGGTAAAATACACGACGGCGGAGAAGAGCAGAAGAAAAGAGAGGAAGAGAGAAAGAGATAAAGAAAAAAGAGGGAGGAGAAACGATTTTAAAGAAATTATGAGAGAAAAACAGACAAGAAGATGCAACGTAAAACTGCGTTTATCAGATTTTCGTTTGTTGAACAAATTCACACTTTGATTACATCTTTATGAGAAAGATATATTAGTGTTGAACTGTATGTTTTGTTGATCTTTATTTTTTTAAATTCGTTGATTTTTAAGTATATATATATGTATATTTTTAGATGTTTAAATACCTGCTCCTGTAAATTCTTAATAAATATTGAGTCAGGATTCTAAAAGTATGAAAAAATTACTTAGAAATTATACAGACTTGCTCTTGCAGAGCACAGATCTCATACGTGAAGTTTGTGCTTTCATTCAGATCACAAAGATCTTGATCAACTTTCTCGATAATTTAAAAATTTATGTGCTCTTGTGCTCTTATATATATTTCCATCCTATTTCTTATTTTTCACTCTAGAGATTTATCCTTTTTCAATTTTATAGATTTCTATTCACGTAAATCCTATCTTTCTTTTTCGCACATTTTCAATCTCGCGAACTCATTGAACCGTAGACCGGAACTTCTGCGACACGCAGATTCTCGCTTCCAAAATCCTCCGTACCAATGTCCTTAAAAAGTTCCATCGACTCTTTTTTGCCTCATAAATCTCCCACGCCGCAGACTTTCTCGTAAATCGCGACGCACGCGAATCTGCCGGATTATTCTGATAAATGCAGTCCCGCAGTTACCAGGAACAAATAAAAAAAAGGGGAGGAGGAAATACATAAGAGGAAGTCTCGCAAAGTGCGCGTTAGTCGATGGGATTTAACGCTAGTTTGACGCAGCCGCATGTTAATCGTGTATTAAGCCAACCGACAGACGGACACACCGTTTCGAAAACTCGTATATTCGTGCCGTACCTATGCATTTCCCGCGGGCATGTTCGACCCCGAGGATACTCCCCAGCGTCTTCAGAGGCGAGTCTCATCTAAAAGGAGAGTGCGTGATTTGCGTTTGCATGGGAACATTAGGGTTTCATCGAGAAGGTAACGGGATAGCTTGATAATCTCGCGAAATATTCGTTCATCGTTTCGTCGATTATTATAAAAGTCACATGAAAATGTGCTTAGTTAAGATAATTTATTAAAATTTATTAATGGTATTATTTATGTAATAATGTTTATTATATATATAAGTGTTCTTTTTTAAAAAATACACTGAGAAAAAAGTTGCTCTTTCAAAAAAATATTAGTTAATTTAACTAAATGGTCACGGGCTGTCAAGCAAATATTTAGTAATTCAAAGAAATAACCTATTTTAAATTACAAAATTTTGTCAACCTAAATATACAAATATTTGAATTAAATAATCACTACGAATTGAATGCAATCAAGTTAACAACTAATTTTTTTTCTCAGTGTACGAAAAGAATCGTTTTACTGAATCTAAAAATCTAAAAATAATTTTGTTGTAATTATTAAAATAATGATGTAGAACGCTCAAGCTGCTAGAATATTAAAATTTTTTGCTCATCACACTTGTTTCCTACATAATTATTTTGATGATCCAAAAAATTATTTGCAGATCTGTATCTAATTAATCTATTTAAATTTTTAAATATTTCAATATCGTTCTACCCATGTAATTTCAATAGCTGGTTTTAGATTTTATCTTTATAAAGTTTTGGCTGGTCCAGTCGAAAAATGGTCCAGTCTAAAAAAAGGTTTATTTCTTTTTATTTAGGATTCCTGTAGATAACCTTTTGCCAAGATTATCTTTTATCTATAGGAAAATAAAAGAATTATTTTATTATTTTTCAACCGAATGAAAACTCAATAAGATAAAATCTAAAACAATCTTGCGGTAAATTCGGATTTCTCTCATGCGTTGAGTTCATCTTTTTAAAATCAAATCGTTTCGTGAAAATTTTGACTTTTCCTTCTGCACTGTCGTATTGTTACTCTCACGATTTTTCGCCGAGATTTTTTTCCGTAAAAAAAACTGCAACGCGTAAAAGGAGACGCCCGGACAAAGCCGGCCAAAGTAAACATCGATTATCGGCACTTACCGTTGCTGAGCTCCTCGTAGACAGGATTATAAAGGTCCTGCGATGTGTAAGGATCAGGACCGGGGCTACTGCAGACGAACACCCCTCTTCCGCCATCCTTAACGTCCAGCATCTGCGTCGTGATAACAAAAGTATAAGTTAGAGAAAAAGGGTACGGACAACGTGACGTGGAAAATAATGTCATAATATTTCTAAACATTGCACTTTTTGTGTTATTGAATAATATCTTATAACTGTTACTTACATTTTATAGTATAGTATATGCAAAGTATAACGAAGTATTAGACGCAAGTATTAGAAGCTTTGATCATGAATAATTGAAAGGAAGTTACACTGTGATTAATTTCACCTTCAATACAATCTCAATTCTATCGCAATATAATAAATTGTACGCCGTTTGAGAATTAAGACCGCCGCCATTTTCTTCATCGCTTTGCGGGGTTGAAAGGTAATTAGTCCCGAGTTGTGACTAAAATAGGTCAACTTGTTACAAACGAGCCGGGGTTCGCATTTCCACGGTTGTTTTACGAGACTTTAGGAACGGCGACTTGTTTACGACAACGTTGGAAAACAATTAGCGAATAAAGGAAAGGGATGCAGAGGATGGGGTACAATGGGGGAGGGGTAGATGGAAGGAGAATAGCTAGAAGAAACTTGAGGGATGACTGGCACGGGTACCAGACGAGAATCTTAACACTCTTTCAACCTCCGTGTTCTCTGGTCGACGATTAACTCGTTCCTCTTCCTCTCCTTCCCTTTGGAATTTTCGCCCACCGCGTTGGGATTTCAGCCTCGGAAACGCTGACTCGATCACCGGAAAAGCGAGGGTGTCGAAAGTTAATCCCTAAATTGACAAGCAGCTTATACATCACGGCAGGATAATAAGGAAAGCCGCATAAAAGAGTTCTCTCTTTTGAGAGAGAAAGAGATAGAAACATTTATCTCAATAGCTAATTCCATTTCTACTGGCACTTTCTGGATGATAGATTGAACAAGACGAATTTGAATCTTCAATCAAATTTTGAATCTTCTGTAATAAAAAATGTCTTGCCAAATTGTGTTTTCCCAATAATTGCATTAGATTCTTCATTATCTATCTCGAAAAGACGCTAGATGGAAGAGTTTCTTTCCGGAATATCTTTGTCGCAGCACGAGAGTTGATCGAAACATCCAATGGATATCAGAGAGAAATGTAACAGATATGCGACATAATCATGGATTCGATTTAATCCCTTTGCCTCGTCCTTGTAATGGCTCGTGTGTTGTTGTAACTCTGCCGCAAAGGGTTTCTAGTCTCCGTAGCGGCGGAATCCATGTCCTGTGTTGGTTTCCGAGTTGAAAATCTGCCACCAGCTGCTCTCCAGTTTGGTCGAGGTGTCGCGTTAACGGGCGCAAATGACGCACTGTGATCCCCAATCTATCTCGCTATCACTCTCACTCGTCCGGGGACTCATAATGTTCTGTGATCCCATCGGATATCATACGCATGGTAATTGAAACCGGTCTAATTTCGAAGAGCTCAATTTCCCATACGATATATACCGAATACATTTCTCGGCGAAAATCCGACATTATTTCAATTTGACATATTATATTCTAACCCTCTTAACGTCTGCCAATTTTTGGCGCAATAAACGAAATTTTATTCTCAAATTTCATTTTCATTTTTATTGAAATTCAATTTTTATTAACTATGCTTTAACATTTGAATTAAAATCTATTTGATTTTTTTAACAAAGATATTGAAAAGTATTTTTTTTTAACGTAAGAATAGTAAAAGAATTTGGGCTGAACAAAAATCGAGATTGCAAATGGAGGGAATAAAAATACGCGGACGGAAGATTAAGACTAAGTTTAAAAAATCTCTCTGAAAAGGTTGCATTTAGAAAGAAGAAACCAATATCAAGAATAGATTAATTAAAACGATTGAAAGATTTCCACGAGTACATCCCACGCGCGACTTATATTCATTTCGACATATCTCCTTGACACGTCCGAGTTAAATTTTTCCTCGTAATCTCGATATTCTTATCTACAGGAAACCACCCACGTGGTTTTCCGCCAGATCTCCTCGCGAACATTAATTTATAATGTTGCCTCTTTTATGAGGATACTTTTTATCTCAAACGAATCGTAATGTAGTCTCGCGTAAAATGGGATGATCGCGACGCGTGACGTAAATTCTACCCCGTACGGGGGTTGAAATATCGCTGATAGCGAGTGGGAGTATCAGATTCATGCGAGGATGGGTACGCGGTCTACGTTTCTATCTAAAATTATATCTCCCGAATTGTGCGAGTCGCGTTTCCTGCCGCCTACTCCTCGGCCGGATGGACAAATGGATCCGATCGGATGTGTCGGTATATATACATACGTGTCTGTTTTCCATATTTCTCACGAGATCTGTCGCGAGTCGCGACGATGATATGACGAACGCGTGAAAGATCCTTCTGTATACTAAAAGCGATGATATATAGTAGCGTGGGCCGAAAGGTCGAACGTCGTCGTCGATTTTACAAAACATCGGAAAAATAATGGATAAATGCATTCTGTCGAGTTGCATCCAGTCTACGAGGCCAATCGATTGCACAGTTTCATTGTGTACAGAAATATCACGAAACACGGTTTTATGTAGATACAACGCGGTATAACCCGAATAAAATACTATTTTGCACGCGCTATCGGTTAACGTATTATGTTGCAACAATCGTGGGATGCGAAAACATATTGAAATATTCTCAATTTACCAATATGTTGCACCAGATTCGTATTTTGCTGTGTGTGTTTATATGCATATATTCTTTGTTTGCCACTACTAAAGAATATATTGAGATTAAAGTTAGAAGAATTTTCGTATATAATTTAAATAAAATTTAAATCTAAATATAAATGCAATATTTTTCTGAGGAAATGTAATAACAGTTAATTATATCTAATTTTGCAGGGAAATTTGGTATTTTGTCTTTTTTTTTTCGGACTTGTTGCGGAAATGCTTGCGATTTTTTAACGATAGCTCTTAAGTACAAATATCTGTAATCCGGTCTTCTGGGACGCAATCGAGTGTTCGTAAGATGGGACTCGGACGAGTGTACAAATTGTCAGAATCAAGTTAGTTGCTCGGTGGTCCCGCGTGGAGGCGATTAGGGCAAAGGAAACCGACACGTTTTTTATATGCCCTGCTATTGAATTCCTCAAGGCAATGCTATCGTTCACCGAAAGAAAAGGATCCCTCGTTTCCACTGGCAAGTGCCGGCGATCTTGAAAGGGCAAATAAGATTTATTATTGTGTTTAATTTGAGGAAACTGTCAACCGCGCGTCTACGATTTTTTGAGCGCTTACTCACTTTTTCGCTCTTTAATCCGTATATTTAGTACCGAACATAAAAATTTATCCAGTTTTATTGATCGTAAATTTCATCGGTATTTATTTGTCTGTGAAAAGAAATATTGTAGTATATCAAAGCAAATCGCGAAATTATACAAGTATGATGTATATAATTTTAATAAATAATAAGTTAAACTAGACGCTATGAATAAATCAAATAAATAAAAAATCGATCGAAATTAGATTGATATCTAATAATATTTGTATATGAATTTTTAAGGATGTATATATCATCTCTCAATCATTACAATTAAAACATTATAAAAAATATAAAGATTTAGATTAGATTATTCTATTATGTCTGAATATCTGTAAAATTGGAGCAGAGTTTTCTGATTGATTAATTTAATTTTTTGTTTGCCTTAATTCTTATGTAAATTGTGTTTTACAATATTTATTTGCAAATTTGATGAGGTCATAGTATTACAAGTTAAATCAAACTTTATATTTATTACTTTATAACTTTATATATACTAATAAAATTTTAATAAATATTCGTACAAAAGTTTATTTGGATCCATTTACTCGTTTAAAAATAATTTGCCTGCAGCAAAATATGGTCATTTCACTGTATAAAGTTAGCATAAGTAAAATTATTTGTTTTGTTTTTTGAAGTTGGTTTCAATTGAGTGTATTTATGACAAAAATTTTTTAGCCGATATTATACAGCCATAACATCTTTGAAAACATTTTTCAATTCTTCAAACAACTTGCCGAAGTGGAAAATATTTTTAAAAATTTATACAAATACTATTAAACATTAAGCTAGTTATATTTAATGTTTTTTATAAAATATAAAAATGTAATTGTTTTTTTTAAATATTGTCTTTACTTATGAATGTGTTAATATTTATGTCATCTATAAATATATAAATATCTATGTCATTTATACTATTTAGCGTATTTGAACTAAATTATTGTAGCATGTATACTGAAATACAATTTTCACAATTTTTACTTGGTTCCATTGACAAGATAATTTTTACTTAAATGTTCTGTCACGAAAAATAGAGTCGGCTCTTTCGAAAGTTGAGTTACGAGTTCGCCAAGTCGCGTGTCCAACCTTCGACCTCTTGGAATTGAGTTAGGCACCATTAGCGCGAGCTCGAGATAGAATGAAGGCGGAACCTGGTTTCCTGAATCAAACTTACGCTCATAGCTCATCTAAATGATGCAAAATGGCAAGAAGACTTCCTCTCTAAGCGAGTAAATATCAAATTTTTTAAGATAGAACAAATAAACGAGGTCGAAATTGTCGTACGAAATGTGTCATACTCGGTCATATTAACTTTTTAATGTGTAAAATTTTTCATCATTTATTTTACGTAATTTTTTTAAACTTATGATTACACCTCTATTTCAGTTTTAATATTAAATTTCTTATTTCCTGCAATTTCATTTTGGGATATTCGGCAGGGTTTTGGGATAAAATAATCTCGCATTTACTGGGAACAGAAGGCAGACCTTAGCTCTCGTAAAGGCACTGCCACATTTTTAGGCGAGTTATTAGAGTTGGCAGAGTTCCACACGTTCGAAGAATTTTCAATCTTCCGGCTAAGAATTCGATATTCGGCTAGTTTCATTGGCGTGTGCGAATCTGATTATCCTAATGATTTTACGGTACCTGATGCGAGTTTTACTTGGCCGAAGAAGCGAAACGTGTAAAAATGCGACCGACTTATCCTCTTCCTTCTTTCTCGCCTCTCTCATTTCCTTTCGTCAGTATTAAAATTCTATGTCTGTTATACGTCCCCTATAATGGCTGAGCTGGTGCTCATGGGGGCCTTTGAAAAGTTGATCGCTTTAATAATCCCACAGCCTCCTCAGGCGGCCAGCACCTCGCTAAACTTAGATCTCTTGGACGTCGGCGACAGTGCATACTTAAAGTGCCTTAGCCAACATAAAAGAGAGACGAGGGGTCGCCTCGTCTTTCCATCTAACGGCAAAAGTTTGCGACATAAATAATCAGGAACTTTCCTGAATTAATTTCAATCGATCGAAAAATTCGGGATTTCACCAGTTTCATTGGAAACGTGTTTTTGAAGGAAAATGAGTTTACAGATATTCCGAATTAATAACACATTAAAGCAATGAAAAATTGGATACGAGAAATATTCACAATAATTAAAAAAAGTATCCATTTTTTAGGTATATTTGTGTTATTCTATTATTTTTCTATTATTTCTTTTTATCCAATTGTAACGAGATAGACATTCCTCTCAAATATCAAAGTGAATAATCTTATCTGCATCCTAATTTCATATCTAATGCTTCTTGACATGTCATTTCGAGTATATAGTGTCTGTAAATTCAAGCGAAGCAATCTCTGACGTCCTACATACCACGCATAATATGGAGCTCATTGGCATATGTGTACCTGTATGTATAGATATTACACTGTGTGTGTGTGTGTGTGTGTGTGTGTGTGTGTGTGTGTGTGTGTGTGTGTGTGTGTGTGTGTGTATGTATGTATATATATAACACACACACACACACACACACACACACACACACACACACACACGTGTCAATATGTCGTGACTGTATCCCGTTACCGTAACCCGCTAATTGTTAGTTACTGCGCCAATTGCATTAGGTTCTAAGTCCGGGGTAGCCAGCCCTTGCCTCTCGCTCCTTCATCGTTATGTCGCTACTGCTTTGCAGATACCAACGTCCCAGGCTAACGACGCGGCACCGACGCGCGTAATCGAGCCGACAACAGGTGGATGTTAGATCGATAGATTCGCTGGTGGTTTGGCCGTCTAGCGGCTTATCCGATGCGGCATAGTGAGATTTATGACGGGATCGATAACGGTAAAAAGAACTCGGACGAAATAATTACGGCCTAGTCGTCGTCGAATGAACGCGCGCGAAACACCCCCACACGTCACGATTCTAACTTCGTAATACACTTTCGTAGTCAAAACGATCCCTGTAATTTCCTTATCACGCATGTAACTTTGGTAACACAGCTTGTATTCAAACTGCACGGGGAACACGAAAATTTTCTTATCGTCATTAAGATTCTTAATGAATTTTCTAGTTTAACGAGGAAATACCATATCGAGTAAATAAAAGTTAAAGAATAATCGATTGCTCAAAAGAGAAAATGTGTTTCAATAGTAATTAATTAATTTTACTAAATTTATCGAATAATACATAAATTAGAGCAAAAATTAAATATGTAAAGAGAAAAGTTTCTTTTCTGTCTCAATGTAAGAATCTAAAGTTGCAATAGATTATAAATTTTAATGTAATTTCTTAAAAGTTATAAAGATACAATTCTATTAGTACAATTTTTTTCAGTAAGAATATATAATAATTGATGTCTATAATGTCTGCAATATTTAAGAGCATTCTCTTTTATTCTCTTTTTATGTATATATACAGAGATAATTGTGGCATATATTTGAAGCTGAATTATTTAAATGACAAACGGACGTTTTGAAAATGACATTACATATGATTTTGACAGACGCGAACAATTTAATAATATTCAAATATTTGAGTTTTACTTGACCTCTTTCCAAGCGTTCGCTTCAAGAGGAAGCGTTTTTAGAGAAAAGGAACTTCTTTCAAAGAAACGTACAGCGCAGAATGGTCGGTAAATTGGAGACACGTTACTGTCGGGATTTTCTGGTCTACCAAATTCTTTTGATTCGCTGACATACAAATATTTAAGCCTGATTCGACTTCATATTTGCAAATCGACAAACTGTCACCCAGTTGAGAAAGATCACGACGAAAAGCTTTTTGCAAAAGCGCAATGTAATTGACACGTAGTTGTCGAGATCATCGGATTTTATTACTTGAGAAGAAAGTTCTAATTTCACTAATTTTTTATGCATATATAGTAGAATAGAATCAGATATCAACTTTTAATTGAAACAATGAAGTCTCTTGTTCTATCTTGGGATTTTTAAAGAAAATTCACACACGTGCTATTATTCAGCAGGAGAACACTTTTTACTTCCCTTCAGTTCTTACTTCTACGATGAAATCCAGATCTTGAAAAATATATAGAATGTACCAACCTATCTGCAGATCCTTTCATTTACATCAGATATATATGTATATATATGTATATATATATATATATCCAAATTTTTTTATTTATTTTTTTAAATCCAAGACTTATGACTTTAGTGATTTCTCTTTTTCGTTCTTTGTGTTCGTTTCAACGTGACGATAAAATTGGAAATTAAAATTTAATTTATCTCACATGAATTCCTTTTTATCTTGATAAGAAGTAAAATATTATGCATTATAAAATATTTCAAACTTCTTTTATATCGAAAAAATTAAATACGACAAAAATGGATATCAACGAAAACGAAATATCAAGCCATTTCTCGAGTCTTTTCATGACGAGATTCGGATTGGAGTATGCGTTTTCCGCATTTTTTTATTCTTGCTGTTTCCCTTCGAAAATCATAAGTTGCCTTCTTTTCATGCTTTTCAAATTTATGTTGTTTGTTTGTTAGTGAATCAACAAGCTGTCACGTCGGCTATCTCACAGTGCGAGAAAAGAGAGCCACATAAGTCGGAATCGGCGACGTGTGACTTGAGATTTTCGAGCATCAATCAATAGTAGAGAAAAGGTGATAACATGGTCTCTTGTTTTTTGTTATTTTTTATTTTTTAATTATATTCAAGCCAATGATATCGCAAATTTATTAATCTAAGTTTAGATATAAAATACACTTGAAATAATAAACATAATTTATAAAATGGAATTATTTAAATAAAAAGAAATTATGATGACTATTTGTGATGGTAAAATGGATTCTCTTCATATTTTTTACAGAATATAATACTTCAATTCTATTAGGACATGAAGTCTAAATAACTTGAATTCATAAAAAATTCTGAATATAATGAGATATTGTCATATTCAGAAGTTTCTTTTCATGAGTACATTCTTTTAATAATACTCTTGCGACTTTATCTTCGTGGATGTTCACTATAAGCACTTTACTTTCTTGCAAATATCTCTAAAGATTTAAAATCATTTTAAAATTACAATTATCAAGATTTTTTTAACGAAAAATAACGCTCTGCAATATTTTTTGTAAAAAATTGTGAAGTCTACATTATCCATTGTTAGATGCCTGAATAGAAATATTGACAAAATTTACATTTAATTATGTCCCGACAAAAATATAATTATATTTAAGCTTATTTTCTTAAAATAAAAAAACGACATTTTAAGAATTAATTTAGAACACACACATAAATTTGTTATTTACAAAACTACTTTAAATCAAATTAAATTTGACATTAAAAATAATGCGAAAGGACTTTTATCTCGTAATATAAATATCAATTGTCAACGAAAAGATCACACCAAACGTGACACAGCAACTGTTTCACAACTTTAATCATCTCTCTTTAAGAATAAGTTAGTAACAAGTAAAAAACCTTTTATAAGAAATAATATTAAGCTTCAACTAGGATCTTTAAAAAAATATTTTGAAATCAATATTTTGATTGTAAATTTCGGATAAATCTGTAAAAAATAAGTAAAATATAATCTAACTTTTATGACGATAAAAACTCGTTTGAAATTCTGACAAGTATACCAGAATTTTTTCAGATTTTAATATAGAACCCTGAAAAATTTGCTTCGAAGACTTTTTATTACTAATAGAAGAGTTAAAATGTTCATGTTAATTATAATAGAATTTTAAGTAGGGTCCAAATTATCATTTTTTCTTCTACTAGTAACAGTTGTTTTGTTGTGCTTCGTGCGGAAACGAAATGAAGAACATGAGATATATGCATCATTTTTTGTCAACCCTTCAGCAATTAAATTACACGTAGCCCGTGCCGAGAACAGAAAATAAGAGAAGAAAAAGATTCACGCGCCGCGCCGCGCTGCACCGCGACGCGCCGCGTCGCGTCGTTGGATACTTGCTCGGCTCCATTTGCGAAATTAGAGATCTATTCGTCCACGAGAGATGGCAATCGCTCTTGGGGAGCAAAGGTGACGCGGCACAATGGTGACGCGTCAATCTCTCACCCTCTACTTGCCCGCTTTCCCTTCAGAAGCCACCTTCATTCTCCTTTTTTGACCTTCCGTTCGTTTCTTCTTTCCTGTGTGGACCTGTCCTACTTTCTTTTCCCATCTTTTCTTATTTGTGTGAGAATTCATCACCGAAACTCGCGTTAATGTTGGTCAGAACTTTGATCCATTGAATTTTTATTCCTTTTTTCCGTTTGCACGGGAAATCCTAAATCGATAAAAAGATAAAAAGATGACCTTTCATCTAATAAACTTATTCAATTAATATGAAAAATACTGTACCAGAATATTGTAACCGAGTGAGCGATATAGGCCGTTGCATATCTTTAGTCAGACAATAGAAGAAAAAGTTTGAACACAGAAGTGGTTATTCCGTGTCCACGTATTATCATTGTGCATCGGGAGACAATTTTGGTACGCGAGAAAAAACATGGCGTCTATTTTTCTCTCTTGATCGCGCGTATGCGCTTCCGAGTCTCTTTCCAATCTCGAGAGATGTTTGCTTAGAATAATCCGTGATCTTTTATCGATTGTAGCCGTGTCGTGAAGGGATGCGAGGGATGGGACAGGATTGTGGACCGGGTTAATAACCACTCCTCGTCAAATTTTTCAGCAAAGTAATTTTATTTTTCTCAAGTCTCTCCTCCAAACTCTCTCTTTCTTCCATTAACTCAAGATATACACAAGACCGTCGTTTCCGCTCTTCGCCTCGTTGAGCTCGCGACGTTATTTACAGGACACCGTGCCAACCGTCCGGCGAGGTGCGTAATAAATAACGATAATAATAATAATAGTAGATTAATAATAATCGTAATAATCGTAATAGTACTAAAGACGGCGACAGTAATAGTGTCTCTTATTCGCAGTTATAATGATAATGCTAATTTACAAATCGGGAAATCAAGCTCTCTCTTTCTTCGCGATGCTCTGACGAATTCTCACGCGCGTATCCTCTTTTTCTTTTTTATAATATCTATATTCTTTATAATATCTATATATATATATATATATATTAAATCCTGTCTATATATCGTTTCTCCGTAGGTACTATTTACAAAATTTACGGGTCTAATCTCTAATCTATTTACAACCATAGAGTGCGCCCGGCCGCCGTGCCTGCATAACCGTCGAATAAGGCCCCGCGCGTCTGCCCTGTTTTCCTTCGCGTCACGCTTTCTCGTTTTCCTTTCTCTTACACATCAAGCGTTTCTCTGATTTGTTAGTTTGTTGGGGGTTGCGCGGGCACGGCTCCGAAGTAACAAAATAAATACTGACTAGCCCGTCCTGGCGTCTCCGCGTCGAGCGGCGGCAACGAACGAACGAATGAACGAACAAACGGACACCCATTGATGAGTGAAAGCTCATGTGACTCGAACATTTAAAATTGACAAAGTAATCAATAATAAATCAATAAAAGTTTCTCTGTACGCGAGAATATTTTCGCGAGAATTTACGAACGGTTTCCTCTGCGAGAGATTTGGATGCATCGATAATAACGAGAATAAATGCTTATTTCTGTTATCGTATATATAAGTAGTGTATTGTACTTCTTTCTTACAGAAATAAGCATTCGAACAATTATCACGATTGTCTTCAAGTATTTTAGTATCTTCTTCTGACATTCGGATTACAAGACGCTTTCCTTTAGTAACTAGTCATCGTATAATAGTGAATCAATTTTTTAAGTATAGTGCATATAGAATAGCTTTTCTTTTCTAACTACCATTTCTCTAGAAATGTGAAAAAACTAGCTACAATCTTTCGAAGCCAGGAAGCATCGTGTGATCTGAATTTCTCAGAACTTTCTCAGCTGAGAGCCCAAAACGTTAATAAACAGCGTTAAGTCAAATTAGTCAGTATTCAAATAACGTAAACTTAGCATTTTCATTTCTAGCATTTACTAGAAATCTGTATAAAAATTGAATTTGTGAATACTGACTGTTATGCTTATCACAATTTATTAAAACTCCTTTATTTCGTGATTGCTTCAGACTATATATATTAAAGCTTACGAGAAAGATTACAAACTAAATGTTAAATTAGAAATCGGCAGCACACACTCTTGCAGAGGAAATAAAGTTCGAATCACGAAGCACACACAGCCTTTAGTGTCAATGTCAATGGAATACCTGGTGGTCTCCGTCCGTTTGCCGGAATCCACAGGGCGCCAGATAATCTACGACGATAACCTTACAGAGACGCAGTTGCGTCCCTTTCACGCTACGCTATCGCGTCGCATCGCCTCATGTCGCGTCACGTCATGTCACGTCACGTCATTTCATGTCGTGTCATTTCACATCACGGCCGCGGAACAGGAAGATAGCCCACGACGCTCGGTAATCGAATGTCGCTTGGTCGACTCTTAGTCGACGCGCGATACTCATGAAGATATGTTGGAGCTTCCGCCTCGGGTTACGCGTTTGGGATTCTCCTTGGGATAGAACCGACTAGAGATCCTCAAATAAGGGATTGGACATCATTTAGATAATTTCTGATTGATCCGCCATATTTTTCAGGACTTAAGATAGAATGAAATGCTTGAATACTTCATTTTACCTTAAGCAGATACTGAAAAATATGATAGATCAAAGGAATGGTGTCTAATTTCTTACTTGAGGATCTCTAGAATCGACTGTGCCCCTACGCCGCCACGAGACTGTCGACCGACGACCAGGACGGCACGTGTCACGTGTTCTGGATGTGCAAGTAGACGTCCTCTGGCTGACTGAGGAGGTGGTGTATCTGCTGCATGGTGCAGAGCGGACAGACCTCCTCCTCGGTGCCGTCGGTGACGAGTCTCTTGGCGGTGCCGGGCGCCCTTCTGCTATAATCGATGATGTACGAGTAGCCATCAGAATCGATTGAGCTCGATCTCAAAGTCATCGATCGCAATAGCCGCCTGCTGTTGATGGGAGGATTCGCGATCTCTGTACGACTGTATCTCGTGGATTCTAGATCCGAGTCTTTGAAGTCTATATAGGAATAACCCTCGGAGTCTACCGAGAGCCGCCTGCGGTCTTCCTCTTGGACCGTGAGCCTCGGTACCGCAACGAGACTCGCCGACCCGTTTGGGCTCGACGGCGTTCGAGCGGGAGAGGCGCGCAGTCCAGGTCGATGGGTGGGAGTGATGGGGATACCGGAATCACGGGATCTCGCGCTAACTCGTACGTCGGCCGAATAGCCGTCGGCGGTTAAGCTGACATCGAGGTTTCGACACGATGGAAATTCTCCGCGGGAAAGCATAGGTGAGGGTGGAGTAGGAGGTGAAGGAGGCCGCTGGCTCGTGATCAAGGCGTTTTGCGTAGCTAGCAGCAGGTGGCTGTCTCGCAGGAGGTTGCTTTCGTTCCGCAACAATAATGGACTATTCGCGCCAGTACCGCCCGGAAGTCGAGCAGTGGACGACTGGGCGGTGGTGGTGATCGACAGGGGTACCCCCTGCGACTTGGCTAAAAGGGCGCGCGGCGTCCGATAGCCGCCCAGGACCGCCCGCGACGGCTTGTCCTGGACACGTAGTATCGACCTGGGGTCGCGATAGTCGAGATAGTCGAGATGATGCGGCTGCGGCGACGGTCTCGTTTCTCTGCGTGCAGGTAGCAGCGGTGGTTCGCGTGGCAGCGGGGTGACCCGCGGGTGGGCTTCGGAATTTCGTACCTCGATCGTCGGCGCCTGGCCGTGACTCGTCGGCAGGTGATTGTGTAGCTGCGAATGCGACACCGCATCCTGTAGGTCCTCGTAAAGAACAGCGCCACCAGTGCTGCCGCCGCCGATGCCGGGGCCCGGATGCGGCTGGCCGTCTGGCAGCACGCGACCCCGTCCGGCGACTGCCGCCGCGCCCGCTGCGCTCTTACACGGCAGTAGATTTTGCACTTTCCGCTTGTGCCTGCAACAGAAAAGAAACGATGATATTAGACAACAATCTTATAAAAGGATGTCTTATTAAAGAGTAAGAAGTTATACGAGATTGGTCAAAATCAACATTCATTGTGACATTTATGTCCGTTTCCACCAATATAGATTAATCTTAATTTCGTTTCAACTTAGTCTTCATTTTTTTTTAATTCTTAGAAAAGGACAAAGAGCGAATTAAACCGAGATTAAAGTTAATCTATGTTAGTAGAAATGAATATTAGTCATTCTAAATTTGAATTTTCTTATTCTCAAAATAATAATGAATCTGTTTCTGCACGATTAAGCTAGATAATGGATATAAATGAAACTTTACGTTTTATAAGAGGATAATGGAAGGAATTTTCTTTAGAATATTCTCTTCCTTTCGCATAACTCTTGCAAATTCATAGACACGCATACGTTAAATTCGGTCAGTCAGGACGATTCTGTGGATATGTTGTTTCTGGTTTCATTCGAAACACCATCTCGGAAAGCTTCCAGCAAATTCCTCAAGTTGGACGAGCGGAGGATGTTGATATTCTACTTTGCTCTCATCTCCTACTCTCCCATTTCTCTTCTCCCCCCCGCCGTCGACTAGCCTCCGTCGACACACCAGATTAGTTGGAAGCTCGTTGCAATTGTTTGTACAGGCAGGCGCTTTGCTGTGGGCGCGCTCGAGAGCTTTCCTCGGTGTAAACTTTAATGAATCGGGCACTGCGTTTGCCTATCAGCGACGTTTTATATGTATATAGGGTGTCCTAGGACCGTCGTAGTATCTTTTACCCTCTGATCATTTTATGACATTTATTGATGTTTTCACCAATAAAAATATTAAACTATTGTCAATTATTGAATAATTGAACAATTAGATAATGATACAATAAAATTCATCACAAATTAACACCGACATTTTTTTTGTAATTAGCAGATTAAATGGAAATAATGGAAATTTTTAAATTTAAAGGGATTTTATTTTATGGTAATAAAAATATAATTTAAATTTAATACTCAATATTAGAGACAGGACATACGATAATTTCAAGATACCCGGTATATCTGCCAGTTCCTCGCTGCATTCATCATCTCCTACGCGAATTAACATATGCTCGACGAGCGCATAATAACACGGTCGTGATTGCTTCTTGGCCGGTATCTGCGCGATTGTGCAAATACACATCTGTAATACGCGCGTAAATTGGTCTATACTCTCACTTTGAATTAGCGTTGCATCTTGCGCAGAATGTGAATAATCTAATTCTGAATTATATTAAATCTAATATATGCAAATAGTCATATTTGTGCTGTTAAAATCAAAACATAAACCATCGTGTTTTTTGAGATTCATCTTAAAAAAATAGCAAAATAAAAATTAAAGAACAGATAATCGTGTTGAAGATGTCATTCGAAAAATTTGAATTTTTCAATCTGATTGCACGCGCAGTTCTAGATTGTTTGTTCTTGTTCTTTAAGACTGCACGACATTTTCATCACTACGATTTAGTTTCATTTTTGTATCGATATGCTCCGATATCAATAAATTTATTTTGAACCTGAATTCAGTCTTATCATTATTATGTAGGTAGTTCCTCATTCATAAAATTTTTCGTTGAGATAGACCTGGTGTAGTCACTGAGATGGATAGCTTTTTTCGTGTATTTTAATATTTCGCACACTTTGTAAGCACACTCTTTCTGGACACGATAAAACAGATTTTAAGCGCGTGGAGGAAAAATGAAAAATATTATATTATTTCTTCGCATAAATTCTATAATTCAGAGAAAACTGATGATCTGCTGAGCGTTAACTGCGAAATTTCGCACGACGCAGAGCCTTGAAGACGATACACGCGCATCGCTGACCTGTCCATCATAGTCACAGTCGTCTTCTCCACTAATCACAGATCGCGCTAGCTAAAGCGTTTAAACTCGGCTTGTCCGACTGTGGGGATTCACTTATCCGAGAGAGGATTCGCGATATAAACGCCGACTCTGACGAGGGTCCCGAGAGTTCTGCCGACCGGAGATAATGATGCCGGAAACATACGGCCGCTGATCTCCGGCCGCTAGAATTCCTCCTTTTTAAAGGGATTTCTTCGTCAACGTACCGTTGACGCCACATAGTCGTAAATCACGAGAGAAATTACGTGTAATTTATTTAATCCTATAAGTTCATCACGGAATACTACGTTGAGTAATTAAAGAATATTAGTATCCCCCACTATAACTTTCGGAATACATCAGTAAGCTTTTTATATTGTAATTTTATATTATACTTTTTATATATTTAATTTATTAAGGAACTTTAAAACTCTTAAGAGATACATTAAGAACTGTAAGTAAACAAATTTTTTTTTGAAAGATAAAAAATGCTAACTTTACAGAAGTTAAACTTTAACCATTTTCAGATTTTCATAGACCACTAAATTAAATGTTTAATTTTCTCAGAAAAACAAGGAATTCACAAGGGCTCTGATAAATCAAAATATATTTTTTAAAAGTAAAAATATGTATAATTTTGTGAAATATTTCTTTAGCAGTTAATTATGAATTATATTATTAACATTATTTTATAAAATAAAAATTTCCATCATAAAATCATATTTTTATATATATATATTTTATAAAACTTGGAAATTTTTTTACAATTTTCAGGTATTCTGTGGATACAATAGTTGCGTTCAGCAGAGAAAATGAATCACTAAGCGCTAACTGATTAGTTTTCTCTGTTGAACGCAGCCATTCACTGCTAAATAAAGAATATTATGAAAATAAAATTTCTATTATGATTTTTCTTTATAATTACATCTTCAAATATGGAAGATTTTCAGTTAACGATCCTCCGTCTTGCATCCTTCAACGTACACACCGATGGTATGCCTGTATATGTTCATGTATATTCAAAGACCAGGACGTCGCTCGGCTCGCAAAGTAGTTTACCCTTCAAGTTTTAATTATCTAATTAACTCCGTCAGTTCGATAATATTTGCCCGTGTAATTAAACCACAAGCTAAGGTTAACAACTCCCACTGCACTTTCAGCAGTAGGTCGAGATAAAGTTAAGAAAAAGAAGAGATTCGCATCTTTTAAATCGAAAGGAGAATAAAGAGCGAAACGATACGAGGGTGTAGAAAAGATACGATATAAATACTGATCTATTATCAGATCGTTGAATATGATTTCTGCTTCGTAACTGTATAGTTCCGACTTTAGAGGATTTTACATTGTAAATAAATATTCGCGGACAACTTAAAAGTAAATTTGTGTAGTATTACGTTTGCATACAAATGCACATTATTCGATAGCAGATACTTCTTAGAAATGGCGAAAATTTGATTTCTCGAAGCATTTGCTATAATACACTTCACTAAATTCTCAAATCAGATATAAATCAAATTTAAGTGTTCTGTTGGAACGGAATTATACTCTTTTGGTTTTACTCTTTTACATCACTGTCGATATCGCATTTGCGTCTGCAACGTCAATTCTCTCCTCTGTGCTTCGTCATCGTAAAGATTTTTCATTACACTCACAACTGTTCGCCGCACCCTATTCCATTTCCTAATAGATTTTATTTAGTCATGATGATACGGGGAACAGCAATGGTTGAAGTGTGACGAGGATTGAAAAAAAGCTCGGCTAGTGACGCAGGAAACGATTCAAGCCCTTATCGATTTCCAAAAGTGTATTGAAGGAATTAAACTAATTTCTTGAATGAATTAAAGGCGCAAAAGAAATCCTGAGAAGAAAAATTGGAAGAAAGTTAAAATTACTAACTTCATAAAAATATTACTTCTTCAGAGATATTTTTCTTATTTAAAAAGATTTCGAGAAAATTGTAAATGTTCGCATTCTTACAAGAAAGCTCTTTATATATATATATATATATATATCTTTTGAATAACTCGTAGAAAAGATATCGTTTTCTTTTTTACTTCAATTTGCTTAACGTGCGACTGCACGATACGATGAGTTTTCGATGTAAAAGTGGCCTAAGTCTGCAAGATACGAGATAACGTAGACGGCGTGTGCGACGCAGTAGTCCTCGGGTTCTTCCTCGGGTGGAATCGAGGGAGCACCAAAGTGAATTCACTCGATGCTAAGCGCTGAATAGGTCATTTAAGTCGAGCTTTTAACTCGGACTAATTAACTACCATTCCCCAGCCGTACTCTCCGTCGCTCGTTCGTTCGCTCTCTCTCTCTCTCTCTCTTACGCTTTCATGACATTTCTCCCTTTTTCCTCTGACTTTTCCGGCTCACACATATCTTCGTGTGGCGCAGATAGATAAGTGACGGTGTATCGATCTGCCGGTCATCCGAATGCGCTTTTGATACATCATTGGTGCGAGAATAATACGAGTGATAGAACGTCGATAATCGGTAAAAGTAAATAAAGTATTAAATATGAACACATGTTAATTTTATTAGTTTACTGATCTTGAAATTACTTCATTCATTTTTATTATATTGATGCATTGTTCTATTTTTGTGAAATATGATATATCTTATTTTGTTAGGATTTATTATTCATTATTTATTTCTTATTCATTATTTTTAATAATAGGTCTATATTTAATCTATATTTAATTACATTTGTTATTCTATATTTTTATAAAAGAGTTATAATCTATTCTATTAAATTTTATTATATCCGAAGGTAAATAAAATATAAACGAAAAATTATTTTTATTATTTATTGGACGAAAATAAAAATATAAAGAAAACAAATTATTTGTTTACATAATTCCCTGCTACATTAATATATTTTTGCGCACGAATTCCTTTGTACTGACATCGTCTTCGAATCCTCCCAATTCTTTTAGCGGCTCAAACAAATGATAATGGCATTGAGACAAATCTTTCCATGCGATTATCATTTATTTGGGTCGCTGAAAGAAGAATTGTGCGCAGTTAACTGCATACACAACTACTTACTATGAAACTACTATTTTTATTACCTACTACTACTACTATTTTTACTACTACTTTTACTACCTATCCGCTGGCAAAAATGTATTAATGTAGCAGGGAATTTATATTCTTTATATTTTTATTCTCGTTCAATAAATAATTACAAAAAATGCTATATATATATTTGATTTACTCTCATATTTGAGTATCATATCTCAATATCATGACTATTTATAACAATAATTTGACATGAAAATTCAAAGGATAAGCTCTTAAATTTATTTTTAAACATCAAGATCACAACTTAACAACATCAACTTGTTTCAAGAATAACTGTTTTCTTTATTATTCCGTAAACTTTTCATTATTCTCTGCCACAA
Organism: Atta cephalotes; assembly: GCF_000143395.1. Lineage (NCBI taxonomy): Eukaryota > Metazoa > Arthropoda > Insecta > Hymenoptera > Formicidae > Atta > Atta cephalotes. The sequence goes on from NW_012130136.1 coordinate 188,771, forward strand.
ATACAGTGACTTTATAATCTTAAATCAGCAAGTTTAAGATTATGGCGGATTTGAGAACAGTGTGGGGATGTTTAGGAGCGGATTAGCAAGCTTTCGTATACCGGAGGGTCACATCCGATACTCATGTGTACGTGCACCAAAGGTTTGAGGCCGATCATAAAGCTAGTACCTGAAACACCTAGGATCTCGAAGTTTACTCGCCATTCTCACGTGCGCGCACGCGTCCGAATCTCTCGTGAGTTCGAAACAACTACAAATTTTGCATAACAATGCGCATTAGATATATCCATCGTCTCAACAAACTTCTCTCAAACTCCCTCTCCTCATTAATCGTGTTTAAAAAATGTTAGAGCTAACAGAGATAAATTTTTTATATGTGAAAATTTCAAATAGTAGATCTAATAGAAACAAATTTTTTATATGTGAGAACTTCAAATGTTAGGTATAATAGAGAAACATTTTTTATATGTAGAAACTTGAAATTTCTCTATCGGAGGAAAATATCGTCGCGATTTTTTTATTCTTTTATCGTTTCAAATTTATTCCTTTCTCTCTTTCTTTCTGTCTCCCAGAATATCTTTATTTAAAAATACGTATATTAGGGGCCATCCTCTTTGGGAAGAACCATGACTGTATCAGTTATATTGAATTTCTAAAAATAGAATGGAGAGTAAAAATGGATATGGATGTGAAGTTGGACGTAAATAGAATTTGTAGCAATCGATAAGCCGCCTAGTTAATATCGAAGGTAAATACTGTTGTCAAAAATATCCATTGCTGTTACCAAGAGTATCATCATTACGAGCATCATTTCGAAATCTGTTTGGTACATTCATTTTGATAGCTTGATGTAAAACCGAATTTATCTTGTATCTCTACGCAGGGAGAGGAATATTGTTTTGCTGCTATCGCGCCGTAGGGGCTGGCGCGCCCTTATCAGCGAGGTTTAGCATACAGCGAGCATTATTCCGGTTCGGTCATGCGAGCGACCGGTTATCAGTGACGGCCCCGTTGAGGTTCTCATCGATCCTTACCCGATCTCTGTAGCCCGGGGTAGCAGTCCTTTCGTGAACGAGCTCACTCCAAAACCCTTTACGACCACGTACGCGAGCTCCTATCTACAGCACGGGTTTATGGTTGCGAATAAAAAAAATGATTTATTCCAGTGATACGCGTGCGTGATGCTCAGGATATCCGAATCTCCGCGATGCGCAACACTTCCCATTTCCAATATCCGGGAATTAGAACTACAAAGCGCACAGTCTGCGAGTGATCTGTATGACTTTGAGAACGTTCGCCATTTTCTTATTTAACGCTTAAGAGTGCAGCATACCATAGTTGATGTGCTTTTGATACACGTGGATGTCTGCACCTCGCCGCGAAGCATTTTGATGCTTTACAAATGCACATCTCATACATATCATTCTTTGAATTTCGAAATGGAAGATAGATATCAGAAGATTCCTCTCTTGCTCCCCATTTCATTTTTCCTTTTTCTATTCGTTTTTTTATTATTTTTTTTCTGTCATTGCGTTCGTTATTATGTAAATTGTGATTCGGTAGTAGAGAATGGTAACGAAAATTCGCCCGTAGAAAAACGCAAATTCGCGGGGCAAAGATATGTCGAGTGGTTTTTAAGAACCGTCGAATCTGTGCGAGGAGCGTGTGCATGACGCGCGTTTAAAATATGCGGGTATTCAGGGCTGGTCGCATCCCTAGTCGATCGATAGCCTTGCACTGGCGACCGGCGTGAAACAGATGAGGAAGACCTTTATGGCCCACAATTTTTTCAGGGTAACGAGCATAAGGGTGCGATTGACGGCGGGTAGATACTTGCCAGCCAAAGCGGTTTAACCTTCACGGGAACAAGCTGGCTCAATAGAAGGTGACGATGTTTTAGTTCACCACTACAATGGAATTGCGGTGTGTTCCTTCGTCGGCACGTCGGTTATGTCCCAATAAAATAGGATCATCGTCTTATCGCTTCTTATATTTCCCGAAAGGCAAGCTTTTTAGTATGGTAATTATTTATACGAAGGACAGCTTTGATCGCCGGATTTATTGTGCAATTTCTTCATGGGATGTAATAGCAAGAAGCTGTATAAATTGATAAAATAGAATAAAATACATGTTTTATTCATCTACACAAAGAATCTGAATAGTTGTATAAGAAAAAAAATGCAATCTCATGTTATCCATAAATTCGTTGTAGGTACAGCAAAAATGTCAAAACGTGCAGTATCGAGTAATCAATAAAAAAATCATTTATATATTTTCTTAGAACGTGTGGAAAAAAGAAAATATGTTACTGCATGGAAAATGGCGAAGAAAAAATATTTTGGTGTATATGCGAATTTCGCACGCGCCTCAATGCCCTCAGTAGCATCATAATAAATTCTGAATATGTGCATTGCCGAAATGTCGCCGACAAGTTTACGCTAGATATCCATGAGCAAGCAGTGCGTTGGCGACCAATAACATGCGGTTTCGTCCGCAAATTTGCACTGTCCGGACGCGAGACCGCCAGAAAAACCGCCGCGGTCGACCCGAGCTTCGGATCGTCCGCTAACAATATAATTAATACGCTATCCATTGCCTAATCTGTCGCGACTCGATTGCGCAACGTTAATCGAACGCCAACCAGAAAGCTCTCGCTCTGCAATTGGAGACAATTCAGCAGAGAGAATTAATAACGTGTAGAGAATATAAACTAACTCCATGAAAACACGAATTTAGCGAAATACGAATAAGAAGAAAAAAATTAATATTTTTTTCTCGATTTTAACAAAAATATTAATATGTTTTTGCGAAGCTTTGAATGTAATTAAATTCTGTAGATTATGCCGCACGAATAAAATGTCACGTAAAATATCAATAAATTTTCCCAGCGAAAGGTATGGGCGTTTATCGAAATCATTTATCGGAACGGAAACAAGAGTGAGAATTTCGCGAATTTTATTTACATAAGCAAGTTTAAACAATTTCGAGATTTCGCATTAATTCGCGCGCTCTGAAACTACTGCGGCGGTATAGTTTCGGTTCATCCAGAGTTTCCATTTGCCAGGATGATTCTCTAGGAGACGTTAACAATTATTCTGTATGATACGTAAGTTATGCTGTGTAAAGCTGGCAATCTCGAGTTGGAAATCCGACAATATGTAACGCGGCATTAGCGCGCGCGACGATAATTTATAAAACTCCTTCATTTCTGCATTAAAAATAATAGGGATAGAAAAAACGAGTTTCATTTCATTTCAAATATTCCAATTAATTACCATGATTAATTACGAGAAAAAAAGGGAGGAAAGATTTTATATATATATATTAAAAATAAAAATATTTAAAATAAATTACCAATAAAAAACATATTAACATTATTTTTGAAAAATCAAAATATTATCAAAAAACGTAAATTGTGGAAAATTTGAATAGTAATTACAAGAGAACTCTTTTAGGGATTTAATCTCTAATTTTGAAGATTATCTTTCGAAAATTCCCTAGATTCGCTTTTATAAGTGCCCGGAGGCAACTTCCCTCATGGAAACTCTGGGGAAACAACCCGGAAGAACGAAAATAGCAGAGACGGGGAAGGTTAATGAGCAAATATAATTATGGGTTATGAAATACTGGGCTAGCGGGACAGGGATCACACCCCAAACGAGTTCCAAAGCTGTTCCGAAGTTCTTGAGGAGCCGCACGAACCTGCCTTTTCTTGAACCCTTCTCTGATGTCCTCTTTCATTTTCCAAACTGGTTATGGCATGAAAATGAGGCTTGATATTTGACGCACAACACGAAAGTTGATATCTCAGTTACGAGGGGATGGAAGAGAGAAGTAATGAGAATGCAGAGAGAGAGAGAGAGAGAGAGAGAGAGAGAGAGAGAGAGAGAGAGAGAGAGAGAGAGAGAGAGAGAGAGAGAGAGAGAGAGAGAGAGAGAGAGAGAGAGAGAGAGAGAGAGAGAGAGAGAGAGAGAGAGAGAGAGAGAGAGAGAGAGAGAGAGAGAGAGAGAGAGAGAGAGAGAGAGAGAGAGAGAGAGAGAG
>NW_012130136.1:193470-196295 GCF_000143395.1 Atta cephalotes
AGTAGTAGTAGAGTAGAGTAGTAGAGAGTAGTAGTAGTAGTAGTAGTAGTAGTAGTAGTAGTTAGTAGTACGTAGTACGTAGTAGTAGTAGTAGAGAGAGAGAGAGAGAGAGAGAGAGAGAGAGAGAGAGAGAGAGAAATATCCAAACATAAGGAAGGTTGGATGTAATGACTTCAAAGATGGTTGGAGAAGACGAAAGCATCCTCATAGTTTGGCGTCCATGTCTCACGATAAGATTCGCAATATTCGGGTAGGTGCATTGTACTTTGGTGAACATATAGATGAAGAGGCATCCGGGGCTCTCTCCTTTGACGCCGGGCATTAATGTCGTTCTAACGGGTTGCCGTCGATTTTCCTCGAGATCGTTACCCCGAGATACCTTGTATGCACCGATCGATCGATCTCACACCATTCCTCCATCTTGGAACGCTATATGAGCCCATAATGATGGCATTGGACAAACTTGTATTTTCCAATAGAGCGAGGGGAAATAATTACGCTCGTCAGAATATAAAGTTTTATTGGTACCTCGGAGGTAGAACGATCAATTTGCCTGAACGTAAAGTACAGGGTGTGCAATAAAGCACGCACGAAGCATAGCATATTTTCGTATGATCTTAGATTTCAGAATAATATTATCTTCTCATTATAAGAAGGTAATTATGTAATAATTCAATGTTGATTTGCTTACAAGATAACATGATACAAGAAGGATCATATTTATCTTAACTCTACGGTATGTAAGTGACAACATTTAAATTAATTTCTGTTTAATATAGAAAATATCAACTGAAATATTAGTCGATAATTTTTTAACGTACGTTCACAAAAGTATTTATTCGGTAAATAACAAACATGTCCCGTTCTAATTAATTAGAGATTTTATTTATTTGCATCACGTTGCGCTTTTTGCATGTAAAGGATGTCGGTCATAGGATCTGAAAGCGAGTTCGCATTTTAAAAGTGTCACACTAGCATCCTAGTAGACTTTAATCTGGTTCGAACGTGACTGTCACTCGTCAAATTCGAATTCCGAACTTGATTTTGTCGTCTATTCATGCATCGCTTTTCTCTCGTCTCTCTCTCTTTCTCTCTCTTTCTCGTCGCATCTGCTCATCATCGCTGAATATTCAAGAGCCGTTCGTTCGATAGATGGTTTAACTCAGTGATAAAAAAATAAAAGTGCAGGGAAGAAAGGGAGAGTGGAAGAAGAGAGGGGAAACGAATATTATGCTTGGAAACGCGAGGAAATTAGCTCTCGCCCAAGTTTTAATATCCGTTTTATTTTATTTCGTGTGGCCGGTCGGATCAGCGGCAGCAAATCCCGCGTCTCGCATCGAGACCGTTTCTCGTGTGCCGCTCAACAAAAGATCGCGGGGATGGATGGGATGAAGCCGGAGGAGCACGATTGAGCAGCCAATTTCCTAAGCAAGGATTATGTTCTACGCGCGGGAAATTAAATTTTCGTACTCCATGCGCGCGGCGCGAATTCATTTATCGCACGGATCAAACTAAGCGAGTCCGCGATATCGTCCCCATCGATATGTCTTTCAACGGCGAATTCTTTATCTAATTAAAATCGATTTTTTTTTGTTGAGCGACGGCTTAATTTTAATCTGTTTTTTTTCCTAAAGTTAAACATACTCAAAAATGGCTTCGATTCGTGTAAAATTGTATGACATTAACACTTGTTATTAGATTATATTATATTAAAAAGATTAAGACATAAAAAGACTGTCGATAATGACAAAAGTCATCTTAAACGCGAAAAGTTAATAAACGTGACATTTCACGATAAGTGGTGATTCATCGATGTCGTCATACAGATCATAAGGGCGATTTAGAGGCTCAATAAGGGAGAGCAATCGGTCCCCGAGTGATGGTCTTTCCCTGTCATTAGTTCGCCCTGGTTGTCATACTCCAGATGATGATGTTTTGAGAAAATGAGGTCAGTGGAGTCCGCGTTATTGCTACGTGAGAGAGTAATTAAACGACGATGGTGATTAAGAGCCTCGTGAACCATCAGCCGTCACTTTGCGTCTTAATTTATTTGAATTCTGGCATTAATGCTCACGTGGCTTTTGTAAGAAAATATTCGCGTTTAAACATCAAGCTCTGTGTAACAAGCAGAACGTTTACTGAATGGAAAACAAAAGAGATGAGGTAAAACGGGTTAATTGTTTGCTTTTCTGTCCGTAAGAATACAATATCTGCATTTTCGGAATATAATAAAGTCAAATATTGCCAGCGGAAATTAATAAAATTATTATTATAAAGTGAATAAAATAAATGAATAATCCACGCGTATCGAATATGATAATTTTATATATTAACTGACCTACAAAGAAAGATATCAGAAATTATAAGATTTTAATTATCTTTTTTATTAAAATTATTTTATTATTATGAAGAATCGTACAATCGCAATATTTTTTTAATATCATATTCTATTTTAATCCGCAACTCGCTCTCAAATTAAGCATCTCGCTCGCTACACAGAATTTGATGTACGTGCGAAACTCGCACAACCGATTCCTTGTAACCACTTGTAACGAATTAATCCTATGTCGGGCGCGAAGTTCACTGAAACAATCTAATGCAATCGCAGCTTACGTTCGCTCAAATGTAAGCTCCGATTGCATTAGATTATTCTGAACACGGACGAGCAATTTTCACTTTCCGCAGCCTATGAAGGGAGATATAAGATGTGAAGAACGCGAGAGAGAAAAAGAGAGAGAGAGAGAGAGAGAGAGAGAGAGAGAGAGAGAGAGAGAGAGAGAGAGAGAGAGAGAGAGAGAGAGAGAGAGAGAGAGAGAGAGAGAGAG
>NW_012130136.1:196315-197464 GCF_000143395.1 Atta cephalotes
AGAGAGAGAGAGAGGGTGGAGAAAGGGCTGATAAAAAGTTTGAAGAAAGGAAAACTAATCCAGTGATTGTTTATACGCGCGTGGAAAGAGCGGGGATGGAGAATGGCGATGCCCCTTGATTGAAACACCGCGGACATTTAAATTGTGGAAGTTTACGAATAAATTTGTATGCTAAGGTCGAGGAGAGGCACGGACGCCTTTTTTGGGATGAGCTGGGAGGGTGAGATTTGCCTAATGAGTGAACGTTCACAAGGGAAAGCAAGCAAACTCTCGCAGGGAGCTTCCCAGAGTATAAGGGAGTTTTTTGTTTCTTGTTTGTTAGTGTTTTTCGGACATTGATGCTTGTTGTTAAATTGTTAAATAGTAAATTAGAGAGAGAATTAAAGGAAATCGCGTTAAGAAACTTACACAAGAATGAATTAAGCCTCGAAAAAGTTTAATGCAAACTTATAATAGCTGCTAACCAGTGACGTAATGTTCTTTTACTAAAATAAAATTACGAACAAATAAAATCTTTAATTAAAATTATTCTTTATCTAAATCTGCTCTTTACTTAAAATCTCTGTTTTATCTGTTATATCATTTTTATCTTTTTTATCTTTTTTTACTTTGAAAATTTTTAAATATAGCTATATAATTAAGATAAATATATAAAATAAACAAACAAATATATAAAAGTAAATATATAAAATAAAAAACAAATATATAAAAGTAAGACAAATATATAAAAATACATGAACAATTGTAAAAATCATCCAATTTATTTCCTTTATCAAAGATATGAGTTTTAAAATTTTTTGAGAAATTTTATATTCTTGTTTAGTGTATAATAGTGCTAGGAGTATCCGTGTTTGGATCTTGTGGAAGCCCGACGGATTGTCGTTGATGGAACACGTTTCGCTGCATAATCATGTGTAACTAATCCCATTTACGATATTGAGAGATGGCGGATCAAGGACCGTCAGTAGAGCAAGAGGAGAAGAGAATGGAGGTGACTGTTAAATGCAAGTACTAGCAGAACAGTATAGAGGGTTAGTAAGTGAAATGGAATGTTAATCGTTTGGCTATCTAGTAGGACCTTTGCGGTGAGAACAAGAGAGAGAGAGAGAGAGAGAGAGAGAGAGAAGAAATACCAACAATAAGTAAGGT
>NW_012130136.1:200612-201768 GCF_000143395.1 Atta cephalotes
AGAGAGAGAGAGAGAGAGTCGGAGAACAAAGCATTAGACGAAATTCTATTGACCTGATTATGGAGAAATTTGAGCCTCCTTCAATGTAGTTAGCATAATTTTGTTTATAAAACTCAAGCGCTATAGTACATCTGTCGTTCTCTTGCGTTTTTTCTCGCCTCTTTTTTAATTCCGCGGTTCCTCGTTATTTTAAACGAGCGCACGTCGCGCAAGTGCATGGGAATATGTTTCCACATTTGCGGCACGCGGCGGATTTATTTGCTATTGCAAATGTACATATGAGAAATTGTGTTTTTCTTTTAATTGTATTTTGTAATTAATCGTATTAGAAACGCATTGCAATTAATTAAAAGAACGTTTTAATAACACATCTCTTTTATTTCTTCTTTTTTTTTGCATTTTTATTCTTTTATATGTAACATTGTTTCGCGATATTTTACAATTTCCACGAGATATCAAGTTACACTGAGAATTCATGCATAAATAAATAAAAGTTATAAGTACGTCAATTTCTGAATATTAATAATGAAACGTGAATAACGACTGGCAACTATCTGCACTTTTTACAGTTTTCTCGTTATTCCTTTGTCTATCTTTCCGGAGAATGATTCTCGAAACCTTTCGTATCAGTCTATCAGACCATGGAATAATCCCAAAAAGAGCCAACAGTGCATAATAATCTAGAAATGGCGAAACAATACGTTAGAGAGGAACATTCATTAAGGAAGAGAGGAAAAGAGTAGGAGAGAGAAATAGAAAGAGATTCCAAAACAATTCTCTTCGATGGAATCTATCCGAGATTCCGGAAGATACTCCACTTCATGTCATCCTGATAGAACGCATTGTGTCCAGTTCAGAGAGGAGACTATGAGAAAGGGGTCGTAAAGGAGGAGTCTTGAACACAGGATTGCGCCAATAATTTGCGAAATGCAGTCTAAAACGCAGGTAGCAAATTCGTGGCCATCAGGTGCACAACACACACACACACACACACACACACACACACACACACACACACACACACACACACACACACACACACACNCTCTCTCTCTCTCTCTCTCTCTCTCTCTCTNTATNTCTCTCTTACTACGTTACGTACGTTACTTACGTTACTTACTTACGTTACGTTACGTTACGTTTACGTTTACGTTAC
>NW_012130136.1:202189-221982 GCF_000143395.1 Atta cephalotes
GAGAGAGAGAGAGAGGGGGGGGCGGAAGGAGTCACATGGAAGGGACCATAGGTTCCCGCCAAGGGTTCGTGGCATTTACGGGGATACATGCGTGAGGACAATAACGATGACGTAATTATGGACGGTTAGGGTAATAACACTGTCTGCGAGAGTACAATGGAATGCGACTGCGATAACGGTCGCATTTCGTGCGATACGCATTATCTCTCGAACAGGGTTTCTCAATTTCCTCTCCGACGTGATTTTAATTACATGGATTTGTGACGTTAGTGTAGGCATATATATGTCAAAATATAGAACGTCGTGTTAAGGGTATTTTACAATGTGTCACTTCGTAAGTCACTCACATATAAGCATACCTAATACTGTCGACACGTTGTAACAACGTTGCAATTGTTGATAACCTCTAAAAGTGAATCAGTGCGTTAGTGCTACATAATTAATTTAATCATTAGCGAATATTTTTCAGTAATAATACATTGATTCTCACTTTTAGAAGTTATGATTTCTGCAGATTGAAATGTATTTCAATCTGCAGAAATCACAATCTCTAAAAGTAAATCAATATATTATTATCGAAAAATGATAAATATTCGCTGATGATTACATCAATTATAAGTGTAGCATTGGAAATATTAAGAATAGGAATAAAAATTAAAACTCTAACTTATCAGAAATGTATTATTTTCGTTGTAATCAATTTCGAATAGAATTTGAAATTTTAATATTCCTATTTCTAATATTTGTTCCAGTGAACAGGCTCAATAGACTTAAAAGAATACGCTACTGTGTGGGTGTGGTTCTCTTTCTTAAATTTGACCAATAGGACAATAGTAGAAAGAGAATTTCGTATACCTACATATTTACTTTCCTCTTTCTAGATCCACCAAGATGAAAGATAAAAGAAAATTCGCCGCATGTTCCATCCAATACTATTGTATATGTCGATGCTTGCGCTCGACTTGCGACGCATCGTAGAATAACCCTTAAAGTTTCGACGTCTGTGGATTCGACAATACAACTTAAGCTTATGCAAAATTAAAAATTTTATGATCGAAGGTGTGAAGATTTAAAACTATAAAGCTTTTTCAAATCTCAAGAATTTTAAAATCCAAGAACTCTTGAAAGTATAAAAATTGAAATACCTTTGGATCAAAACGATTCAAAGACGTTTGTAGCATGCAAAGAATAGAAAATGCTCTGAAGATCTAAAAGTCTTATCTAATCTGAAAAATCAGAGAAAATCTTTGAAGAATCAAAGGTATAAAAAAGCGCTTGACTGTAAACATTCTGAGGCTCTTGAACTTTAATAGTTGAAAGATATAAAGATACAAAAGTAAGAAATAAATAAATGATTATTATTTGTCATTATGAGTCTATTTAACTATCCTTGGTGACCAATTCTACATAAATGAGAAACACTGTAACGCACCCTCTCGTACCACCCACTTCCTGCAGGATTCCCTTTATTATTCTCCTCTTAGGTCGCGTCCGCGAGTATATCACTGCCAAAACGACGGCGGGACAGTTAGCATATTCAACGTTCGCCAAAACCGGTGGCATAGTCGACATGGCATGCTGCACCACGTCGGGACACAGCCGGATGCGAATTGGTGCATCTCGTGAAAGACGCACCGTGCGTCTATCCCGCGTTGCAATGCAGCAGCCTCGTACTTTCGTAATTGAATCGAACCGATCACGAACAATGGTATGTCGGGTCCTCGCTCGATCCTCTTCAGTGCGAGATAGAATCATCATATGTTCGCCTACGTGTTTATGTGCGTGTATTTTTGTGTGTGAAAATGTATGAAAAAAACGATTTTGCTGTAGTATTTAAAAATTTTGCTAAAATATAAATCTGAAAATAATTTTGTTGCATTATCAAAAGAACTATGTAGAACACGCAAATTGATTACTAAAATTAAAATTTTGCAGTATTGTTCATCATGTTTAAATTTCCTACGTAATTATTTTAACAGTTCAACAAAAGGATTTTCAGATCTCTACCTAAATTTTTAGATACTTCAGCAAAATCGTTATTTTTATACAAACGAGTAAGAGAGAGGAAGGATATTTACATTATTTATTCATCATATTTCTGTGCTTTCGGAGATACACAAATGTTGTTTCCATTCTCAGCTTTTTAGCGTAACGTTCATAACGAAAAGATGCTCGAGATTGAAAACTCATGCTTGGATGATCTTATTCATGCGACTAAGTGAGCGATGTTTATTATTTTTTAGATTTAAAGATATACGAACGAACGTTTTCCAGATTAAACGAATATCTCGACTAACGATTTATAAGTATGCATACAGATATTTATTTTATACGTGAAGGATTTTTTTTAATCGAAGAATATGCGCGACAATACGGCTTGTTAAAAGTTAGATTTCATCGATCTGAATAAAAAGAACTTCTCGGACGGAAAAGCTCGAGGATCATTCATTTAGTGGAATAAAGTCTGCGCGTGCGGAGCTGCTCCGGACCGGAGGATCGATTAGTATTCATATTATGCGCGAGATCTTCGTAAAAGAGCTTAAGTCTCGCGCAAATTGAAGAACGTATCTACTAGCCACTTATATTCTGTATCTCATTAAACTCGTAAGCTGCGATCATCCACATCGGTCTGACGAGTCTCACGTAAGCTCGCGAGTCGGAATATCATTAAAAACTCGCAAGCAACTCTGTAAAACTCGAAAATTCGAAGGATCGACGATTCGAAGAGTTCCTTGGCGAGGAGAGAGAATTCATGTTAAAAAAACCTAAAATCCTTTGTATGAATGATCGAAAGCTCGCAATTTGTTTGCATGTCATCGTGTCACGTCAAGTCGCATCACGGGAAGTGTTATTGGAAGATTCCGTCAATGCCTGCAAAGGACTCCTAGCATTGTTACATTGTTAAATTAATTTATAATATCAAATTATATGCAATTTAAGTTATTTTTAATCGTATCTATATAGGTCGTCATTGCCCCTATTCAACATATTAATTTTTATTAATAATAATCATTTTAATTAATTTAATTAAAAATAAAATTAAAGAATTTAATTCGAGAAAATGCATTAAATTTGACTAAAATTTAGTTTATTATCTAAGTGTATATACATTAACATGACCGTTATTTACTTTGAAATTAATCAGAAATGAATGACTACATATGACAGTGAGAAAACTAACAAAATGTTAACTGAAAAGAATAATTCACTGCTCCTTTGATATTTAACAGTGTATCTCGAAAACGATGTTCTCTCTCTTTCTCTCTTGGTAAGGTGAATGCTTGCCGTCGCCTGATGACCTGTCATCACCAATTATAACCCATTCAGGCCCACACTGTGAGTTAAATTATCCATAGATCGGGCCGGACTGTCCCTTCTGACTACGTATGTAGAAACAACGAACGTGAATCAGTGACTGTGTGCCCTCTCGCGCTCTCCTCGTATCGCATCCCTGTCCTCGCATCGCCAGCGTCGCGCCCCCGATAATTCGTCGAATCGCAGACGAAATTGCAGCGGCGCATATAATGCAAGCAATATCGCATGCAACACATTGCAAAGTGTTGCACTAGCCGTTCCTCAGTTGCCGCATACAATAGCATCCTGATTACTCACGAGGGTTTTGCACAAGAGTGTCTCTAAAATATAAGCTAATCAATAACGTAAAAAATCTATACATAATTCTGTAACAATAAAGTATTATAGCGAATCAGAATTAAAAAATATTAAGCCGTTTAATTTGCTCTTTATTGAAAATCTCAATGACTACGTCCAGTAAATAAAGCAGCTTTGCAAGTGTTGTACAATTCAATAATGTGATTTTACTTTAGTTTCTAACTGAATCTAATTGTATAGATCAAACATACTAAAGAATTTTACAACAATTGCAAAATTGCTTTTTCTGCTGAAGCTATTGAAGATAAAAAGACTAACCTTTTTACCTTTTAACTTTTGTCTTGATTGAACTAATGTTCTTGGATATCTATTGCCGAAAACGGAATTTAGAAAAATCAAGTTGTTTTGAGAAATTTTATAGATGGACCACTGGACGGACGGACAATCAAATTACTGTGAAATAATAAAGTAGTTTGCTACGCTACATTACTTTAGTAAAAGAATCAATAAGTGAATTACTTATATATGGAGCAATGACATCAAATATTTTAAAGGAGGAAAGAGCTTTTACAGATATTATCACAAGATATTCAACGAAGCGAGCATTCTCGAGCGATGTTCGATTTATCTTGCAGGTCTTGCCTTGTCGCATTATTTTTCTTTGGTATCAGAGCTATTTCGCTACGTCGTATTGTTGTTGGTTTCACCTGCGCGCCAGCGAATGCAAAATTAAACATCCCTATGTCCGAGGTGTGCGAAGTCGAAAGAGATTTATTCACGAAGACGTTCCATGGAGATTTTATTCAAGAACGTTATTGTCCTTGAATTGACCGAAAACTCTCATAAGTTTCATTCGTTGCAAAATTAAAGGACTGAGATTGTATGTGAGAGAAGAGAAATAAAAATTTCTTTCTCTCTCAAAATCAGACAGAATTTCTTCTTTTCAGATTAAGCTTAAGTAAATCCTAAGTTCTTTATCTTCTCTTTTACTTAAATATATATGTATATCAAGAAATATCTTCATGGAATTTTTACGAATGTCGTAACAATTCTTTCATAATTTTAAGAAGGAATATTCTACAAATTTTTATAAGATGATGTCTATACAATTTTAACAGTTAAATATCTTACTAATCTATAGAATTATAATAATATTCAATCTCCAAGTGTTGAATTATCTCCGTTGTATGTACATATACTTGAGATTTCGTAGATCCGGCACTTAAATTTCACGCCTTCGTGCCATCCTTTTGCTACACGCGAAGGTTTAATTCTAATGATCCCCAGCAGCCATGTCTAGCAATCTTCCCGTCGGTGTTCCCAGTAATATCCGTAAGTGCATCCCGCGATTTTCTTGTGCGCACCCTTCTTGCCGATGTCTTGTCGTGTCGCGAAAGGGAGGGAAAGGGATGTCAGGAAAAAGGAGAACCGGTCGTATATATTTTTTAAGACACCCGGAGACGCGGTGTTAACAAGCAATGACTGCAACGGCGAAGACGTAGGCGAAGAAAGGCACATGTTGTGTCAAAGTAGTGATGGTCTAAGTGTAGCGCGAGGCTGCATCCACTCTACCTAATTGCTGTTTTCCATATAGTCATATATGTGTGAATGTGCTTTGTGAAAATTCCCCGTGGGAAATATATTGTATTATGTTATTTACTATTTGTGCAATCCACATACAAAAGCATATATATTTAGCTATGGAGAATATAAAGAGCCCGAACAGGTTAAAAAAGAGATACAAGTACGAAAACGTCAGGTGATAAGAGCGAGACTTACTATCGTCGTAAGATAAAATTAAAAAAAAGAAAATATACGACTGAAGGAACTTAATTCGGTCGATCTTTTTTCTGGTTAAAAGAGAGCGTTTCCGGTACGATATTTTACTTTCTTTGATACTGAAATTTTAACTCTTTAATTTCCGGTTGTTTCATTATAATTCCCCTCCTGTTTCAACAGGAGAATTCTATTTAATTCTTTAGAAGAAAAAAAGAAGAATGCAGAGGGATTTAAAAATTTTAGTACCAGGCTATGATTTCGCGAATTAAGAATTCAATTTTACATTGACCCGATTTCTCCGTCGCGGCTTTTTAATTCGCTTGTTTATTACATTGCTGTTACATGTTTACTCGCCATCGTCATTGCGACGTTGCAATTTCGTTGGAACTCAACGTTACTTGAGAAACAGCTATCGGATTTCCTGGGAACGAACTGAAGGCATAAACAAAGTAAAGCCGATCGTCCGATTCGTTTGTTTGTTATATAAAAATAACCAGGGTTTGTTTGTCAACCGTCATATACGGATCTGGACCTGTGTCGCGGAAAAGAATTGGAAGGATGAGATAAGAGAGGAGAGAAGAATTCTCAAAGAAAACAACGGTTGCTAAATTTATCAGCTTTCATTCTCCTATTTAATATCTTTGTTTTCGTCTTTAATGAATATTAAATATAACATTTAGAATTTATGAGATACAATTTTGGACTTGATCAAAATTTGAATTAATTTTCTTCCTTTTAAGTAGACGTTCTTCATTTTTTTTAACATTATTTACATTCAATATTTAAGAAACATGTATTAAATAAATTCGATTGAGGGACAAGAGGTACCAAAATGAGATACTAGATTTAGTTCCTTTTATTTTACAAAAAATTTTGTTTCTTTCTTAAAAAAATTTTTTATATTTTTATTATGTTTTAATGTAATTAATATTCGAAATTCGCAATTTAAGATTTTTGTATTATTTTTTATGGTTATAATATTGTTTTCTTTTAAACATTTTAAAAATCTCTCACGTCGCTGAAAATCTCTCACGTTCTCAGTTTGACACCGACATTCTCCATAAAGATAGACGAACGGAGTACCAGAGGGCGAAACGCTCATGCAATGCAGATCGTTAAAGCAACCTCGTCGTGCCGGTGACCCGAATGTGGCTTATGGAGACAAAGCACAGTAAGGCGGCCGGGAAATGGAGGAAACGGGAAAAGAGCCGGCGAGGAAGCGCTCACGAGAGAAACGAGCGCCCATGTTCGTTTCCGTTTTCTCTCTCTCTTTCTCTCCGCAATTCGTCTCTTCCGATTTACTCGCGCGGATCCGCAGTGGGTGACGTTATTCGCAGGAAAATGTTGATAAACCGGGTTTCCCAGTTTTACCAAATTACATTCTGTTTAACATAACGGCTTTGAAACGTGTCACTTTACGAGTATCTTTTTTACTCAAATGGGTTTTGTAATATTTTTACGATGACTGTGTCATAGAAAAATAATACTGATTCTGAAGAGTTACTTTTAGAGTGTTAATCCTAGACTGTAATATCAGTACGTAAATTTTACGTACAAGTGAGCGAGATCATTGAGCGCTAAGCTATGCCTTAGTGTATATTAAAAGGTCCAATCTGCCTTGCTAGGGTAACCTACTAAGCTTTTAAAAATTCACTCCGTTATGTATTGTATATCAGTTTAGACTTTTTTAGTCATTAATATTATAACAAAGAACATGATAAGTAATTTTGATTTTTAACCAGTTTTGTTGTTATTTTGTTCTATTATACATTTTATTTAAGTGTATGAAGAGACAAACACTATGAACTATATATTTCATCATTATAATGTGCTTATCCTTTCTTTCCTTTTAAATTAATTAGGTCATTTGTATTTATAAAAATTTAGATCATAAATATTTTGTTATTAAAAGTGTGAAATATATGAAACTTGTATTAATTAAAAGTGACCTAGTTCCTTGTATGTAAATTTATCAACAACAATACTGTGTCATTCAACAGCGATAGGTGATTAGGAGTTGCATTTGCATACATTCGGCGGTAAATGTGACCATTCGCTTTTCGTTTTTCCATTACGTCGAACGCCACACGATCTCAGTACTTTTAAATAAAACTCGGGATCGGATAGCCGCATTCGGTGCTAAACGCGGCACTGAACAAGAGTGTGAATGCGCGAAGTTAAGACGGGATAGAAAATAGAATTGACGATAGTAGAGGCACCGCAATGGTGGACGAAGATAGCGATGAGGATGTACGGATGGGAAGAGAACACGACTCTGATTAGCATACAAACTACACGCGGTCGTGTCGGTTCTCTGCGTTCTGATTGTGTGCGCAGTGCCGTAGCTAAAGTTGCTGAATCTTATGGCGAAAAATTAGATTTACTGCCTTCCTATCTAAAAACAAAATATTATATACATTATAGGTAATTAATAAACTATCAAAAGCAAAATAAAATTAATAATTAATTAATAAAATTACTTTGTAGCATAACAATACTACAAATTAAGTTACTCTGATATTAATCCATCAAGTAAAGATAAAAAAAATATAAACAAAATGAGATAAAAAATATATTTAATACAAGACAATCTACGTTCATAATTAATTTCTCTATGTAAAAATTTTTTTATACAAAAAAAATCGACTTTAAATAAAGATCTCGTAAAAGAGACTGTTTGTCTTAAATTTAAATCGCTTAATCTTAAACTTAAATCACTTTCACTCAGAAATAATGGTTATGGTTCTGCGCTTCGAAGGAACAAGCACCGAGAGATCCGCAATAATATGGAGAACCAACGACCAACACGAGGACAGAGAAGAACTGAGAGCGTGTGAAACAGCGCAGAGAAATGCCGAGAAAAGGAGGCCGATGCCACCCACAAAGCAACGAGCCGCGAGACTCCGCAACACTCGAGACGTCACGCTCGATAATGGACCATAGCCATTACGATAAACGCGAAAACAGAGTCACGATTGTCCCGAATGGTAGAAAAACTCCGCCGATTTTTCGCAACATGGGAACTTGCATAGGAACGATATGGAAATCGGGATTATTGGGTTCAATTCTATATTCTTAATAATTGAAAAGAAATCTATAAAAGAGTAGAATAAAATTATTTTTTAATTTTTTAAAGAATAATATTCGATATGTTCTTAAAATTATCAATTATATATATATTTATACCTACTCTACCTTTCAAATTTTTTTTATAAAACCTTTATTTATTTAAAACAAAGTTTATAATTATACACTTTCTTTTTAATTATTCTAGGAACTATCTCTTTTTAAAAAAAATATCAGAATTAAAATCTCGATGTTTCTTTTCCATTTTTTGAGTAAATTAAACAAATATGACCGAAATTCTACATAACGTAAAGACGCTTTATAATACCATTTTTATGAGCAATTTTTAACCAAAGAAAATATTTGAAAGTACTCTCTTCTATCAGTTATCTGTTTTATTGGTCGATCCTAATTCGCTCTGGTGTACGAGTGTTCAGCATGAATCTACTTACGATAACCACCCACAAAGGGCAAATATGGGGAACCGGTAATACTTGAGATATTAGCGGCGTGGTTGTGTCGATAATGACTAGGCATTACGATAAAACGCGCGAAAACAGGGCCACCGTTGTCACGACGAGTGTGCCTTCGAGAGTCGCTGCCATAGAACCGCGTTCAGTCGTGAATGCGAGGCACTGTGCTGCCCAAAATTGTCCTCTCGATGCTTTCTGGCCTGATGTTCATCGATCGATCAGATAGGACCACGAGAGATTCACTGCTCATTAGCGGAGAGTTAATCGTGGGTTAACAATCCGTTCGAATGATCCAGAGATCGGATGACGCGGACGGTCAGACAAAACCAGTTAGGCGAGAGATGTGTTTAAGATTACAAGCGGAGCGTGCAAGGCAAATATTAACCGATATGATTGGACGGATTCGTGTCTTCGTCCATGCACAGGAAATTCATGTCGCTGACATTATCTCCGTTTCGCAAATTCCTTGTATAGATTTTTTGAACCTTTTTGGTTTTACAAAGAATTGTGACGCACTGTTTTCTTATTTTGTTCAAGATTAAATGAAGAATGAGCGTCTGTCGTTTGAATTTATTAGAGAGAATTGAAAAGAACGACAAGCTGGTTCGGCAAAGAAGTCACAATTGTGAAAAAAATTGCGTGGTTTCTCATACGAAAAAGTATAGCATTTGAAAGTGTGTAGGAAAGTTCCCGCCCTTCGAATTGTCAACTTCTCCACGCGTCTCCTATTCGTCTTATCGAGCCGTTCCATTTTTTACCGCGCGTCCAATCAACGTGCGACAACGGCGGCGCAACGGCGGAGCTTTCGCCTGCGGCTGTGTCCGTAAATCTCCCAAGTAAGCCACCCCGGACGTCGGTAAATGTATTTTCCCGTGTCCCGCGGATCTACGAAATCGTGCCGACTAGCATGAGC
The DNA here is from genome assembly GCF_000143395.1 of Atta cephalotes. NCBI lineage: Eukaryota > Metazoa > Arthropoda > Insecta > Hymenoptera > Formicidae > Atta > Atta cephalotes. The sequence goes on from NW_012130136.1 coordinate 212,033, forward strand.
CACCGTGTCACAAATTACTGGCGCGTTGTTCCGCTGTCGGCGGTACGTAACAGCGCCTGGGCGTACGCCCATTTCAGGAATGGCCTATTTCTGCTTTAATTTAGGACTCACTGGAATGCCAATTAGGCGTACTGTTCTCTCGTTGAAACTCTATGGCAAAGGTCGAAATGCACGTGAGACGATTTCTAAGTTGCCTCATATATTTCTAAAGTGTCATGTATTTGCAAAGAAGAAAAGTACGCTCCAATTTCTAAAATTTTCAAAGGACGAGCGACGAGACAAATCCTGTGTCTGAAAGAACGGAGCGAAACATATCGTGCGAATTTCTAAAATTTCGGGAGAGAACGGTCGAAAAGTTCTTGGCTACCGCTGTGTTTTAAATAAATTACCTACTATGGTTGTTTGTAGATTAGCACGTGGTACTGCGAGCAAGAACCAACGTTGTCTGCGGCAGACTGTATAGTGAAACCAGGCGAAGCTTTGTTTTTGGCTAATTTAGGGCCCATTAGTGCGACGATGTCATCCTATTTCCTTCCTCTCCGCTTGTATCTCAAGATGGCACGGATAAAAATTCGAGGCGAAAATTCAAATGGAGAAATAACCATGGCGTTTTATTTATTATGCAACGTCATCTCCACTAATTATTATATATAACGATATTACGCGCAGTCGCCTTTTTTTTCCGCGAGAACGCAAGATGGCATCCTCGTTAATTACGAAGTCATCATCTAATCTCACCGCGACCTAGATCTAGATGCACGATATGGGAACCAGAGCCACAGGCTGTCGGAAACACGGTTAGGTATTAATTAAAGTGGCAGGCTTTCTCACCGCGTCTTTGGGTGCTCCATTTTCGGGTAATTTAGGATATGTTCAAGAGCAACGCTCTCATCTCAGCAACGTGCTCTCGATCGCTTCGTTCATTAATAGAAAAGTGGGAAAATTACATAATCGTATCATAAAAACTCAACTGACTACGTAAACCCACTGTAGTTATGTGAAAATTCTGTGAGAACTGCTTTTAAGTTTCTTAAGACCAATTCATTTACTCAAGTATCTATTTTCTTGTACATATTTAACGTATACATACTGATTTATTGTATAGAAAGAATGAGTTTGTTGAAGTATCTGAAATTTAGTTATAGATACAGATCTGAAGAGAATTTTGTTGCATCATCAAAATAATTACGTAAGAATATTATGATGAGTAATACTGCAAAAAGTTGGCATTCTAGCATTTGAATATGTCTTACATAATTATTTTATAAAACAAAATTATTTTCAGATCTGTATCTAGTTAAATTTTTAAATACTTTAACAAGATCGTTCTTTCCACGTTAAATGTACAAGAAAAATGTTTAGTAAAACCGTCCTATTCAACATTTAAGAAGCAAGATTTTTTTAATCTTTCTAATAATAATTGCAAAAATTGTAAACTAATATATAATGCTATTAATAATATATAATGCTATTCAAATAGACTATTATATCATTTTTGACAGAATGAGCGCATTTTTGAAAGAAACATTGAAGGAGCAAGCTTTAAATCTTTTTAACAATAATTGCAAAAATTGTAAAGTAACATATTACAGAATGCTATTCAAACAGACCACTATATTACTTTTGACAGAATGAGTGCATTCTTGAAAGAAACATTTAGGGAGCAAACTTTAAATCTTTCTAACAATAATTGCAAAAATTGTAAAGTAACATATTACAGAATGCTATTCAAACGGATCACTACATTATTTTTGACAGAATGAGTGCATTTTTAAAAGAAACAGATTTTTGACAGAATGAGTGCATTGAAGGAAACAGAGACTTTACTAAATCAAAAATCGATATCTGACATTTTGACCATCGACTACGGTACCCGTAACATTTTCCGAGTAGACCTAAAGCTCCCCCTTGGTGCGGCTTACCGCGCTATAGATCATCGTCCAGTATGAGAAGGCAGAACAACCGGGGCGCTGTCGAAAACAAACCGATGGATGCTCAAACGCTCTTTCCTCGTCCTACCTCGTTGTTCTATTTTTGTTAATTTTGGAGCAATCGGTAACGCTCTCTTTCATTGTCGCACAACTTCGCCCTTATTCGCTCCCCACGTGGTTGTCCCTTTCTATTTCTACGAATCGCGCAAGAATCCGGAGGCGGCCTGTGCTCTCAATTCCTTAAAATATGGTTACATGCTGAATGACCTCGAATGTCAAAAATACGAGGCTGCATGATGTCACAGCGTGAAAGAAAAGGTCGTTTTATTGTAAGAAACGACTATTGACAGCTCGAGGACTTCGCTGCAGAGATTTTTACCATATCGTCATACTTGTTGGTATGATATCGTCTGACTAGTAAAAGAAAACGATAACAGAGAAATTTACTTACTTCCAGAAAACGACGGATACAATCGCGGCCATTAGTAGAAGGACTACTGCGCAAGTGATGATTAGGGCAGTGCTTTGCAACGACGGGTTTGTATGATAGGAGGCGTCGATCATCTGAAAAGAGAGAACTATCGTTAGAGCATATTCAAATAGCTTACAAATATTGGGTTGTCCGGAAAGTTCGTGCCGACTAAACCTATATAATTTAATAAATGTATACTAAAATTTAAATTTTCTGCGTTTCAATTTTCCTTCAACATCGGCACGAACTTAATATCTATTTACAAATGTCTATTTTGTAAACAATATTATTATATAAGCTGTTTATGAAGACTTGCTTATCGAATGTGATATATGACGAATTGCAATATATGGCGCGGATATTTATATCGTACATGGAAAGAATTTTGCTGAAATATCTAAAAATTGAGCTAGATACAGATCTGAAAATAATTTTGAGCTATTAAAATAATTATGTAGGAAATTCAAGCATAATGAGAAATGCTGCAAACAATTTTTTAATATTTTAGCAATTAGCTCGAACGTTCTACATAATTATTTTAATTGTTCAACAAAATTATTTTCAAATCTGTATCTAGTAAAATTTTCAGATATTTTTAAAACCATTCTTTCCTTGTAGAATAGTTGTGAGAATAGTTTTATGTCGAATTTTTAATTATCTATTTTGTGTTTGTCGAACGAATTTTGACACTTTAAGGTGACTGGGAAAACCGGTTTCGTCGACGATGACCGATAATGAGATCGCGGATATAAATTTTCTCATTTTCTCACCGAAGAGAGTTACAAAAAGGGCATCGCGCAGTATGGTATTATGCGATGCCGCTGTGTAATTATGCGGCCGTCGCGGGTACGATAATACCGGAAGAGGCGAATTAATCGCCGTGGAAACAGCTTCATTCGTTCATTCCGACAGACTTAATCGAGACAGCGAGCAGCTTTGTGCTGCCGTCGTCGTGAAGATGTGCTTTTACCCTGAACATGAAGGGAAATCTGCACGTTAACCGCCATTTGCGCAACAACATGAATTATTACTTACACCTCCGCTTTTATTTCTAGTTTATTCTTGTATACATAGTATTATTTATCGCTATCTTTATATTTGTGGCATTTAATATTTAAAGAGCCAAGACTGCTCAGCCATAGTTGAGCCAAGCATATCTATGCTATATTTACAGGGAAAATAATTTAATGCTTTTATAAAGAAATGTTGGTGAGTTTTTTTGTAGCTACGATCTCCACACATTAAAGTTAATTTCTTAAAATAATTTATAATTTATAACGTGAGTTATTTTACAATGCATATAAGGAAAAAACAATTCTAAAAATTTAGCCAGATGCAAATTTGAAAATAATTTTGTTAAACTATTAAAATAATTATTGCACAAAGTTTAAATATTCTAGCAACCAGTTTGAGCGTCCTACATAATAATTTTCATCTAGCTAAAATTTTAGATATAGCAAAACTGTCTTTTCCGTGTAACGAAAACCTGATATATGGTAGTTCAATAGAAACTTAAAATGGTTCAATTAAACTCTTATAAAAAATTCAAGAATTAATTTCCCGGAGTTTTATAAGGATTAATGATTTAAAAATTCATTTTTCTCGATATTCCGTAAAAAGACTTCCAGCGGATATCCTTTGCGGATGATGTCATTCGAGATAGTTACGATGCAGAAGGAGGGAGGATTGCGAAAGGGCCGATCCGGGGGATCAATCGTGGATCCTTCATATCGATAACCACGCGAAATACCATAACCCTCATTTACGTCTCTGCACGGGGAGGTATGAAGAGTAAAGGAGACACAGGAGGTGGAGAATTTCGCGGCTGAAATTCCTCGTTTCTCGAACTGGGTATATTCGATATCGGCGACGGTGGCGTAGCGGAACGCCGGAAATTCGTATCGGAATCTCCAACCCCTCCACTATTGTGACTGGATTCTTCATAAGAGGCACGTAGCTACGCCGGGAAGTGCCCGGGCACACGTGCCGGGTATGATGAACGCAAGGAAAGGAAAGGGAGCGCATTGAGGGAGAGGGGTGAGCTCCTCAGTGTGTTACGTGGGCCGCTTGCGAAAAAGGGAAAGTGATTTTCATGGAAAAAGGATGGGGGTTCTCAGGACTGAAAGATACTTCCGATCAGCCAGATCGGATCCGCCACCATTTCCATTTTCGGTCCCTCGACGTATCGATCGAGAAACATTGTAAGATCGAGATTCTCATTTACCCTGACGATATCCTGAAAGAGGCATGGTTGAGTGCTAGTTGGTTGGAGGGATCGTTAAATATAAGTCTCTCACTAAAGAGGGACGCGGAATACAATAAACGGTGCGGAATGGGATAGATAACCTGCTACGTTATTTGGAACGTCATAAAGGAAGGCAATATCTATCAAAGGCGTGGACAGAAACTTCCCTCATCTGAAGGAAGGATCTCATCCTTAAAAACATTTTCTTTGCTCAACTGGAAGTTTGCAAGGTTCATAAAACTCATTCGTAACATTAGAGTTCGCTAAGATGAACATATTCAATGCGAGGTCGAATGATGAATGAAACGAGCCTGAGTAATGATCGTTATGAAAGAGCGCTTAATTATTTCTCTTGGCTGGGAGCGAAAGTTGAACCTTAATTTGGTCCTTCGACGAAGTTGGCGTATCGCAAATAATTTGCGAAACGGATCAGTTAATTGAAAACTGACGGAAAGAAAATTTCTATTTGTCTCAGGATCAATATTAAATAATATTTAATGATACATATGAATCATTAGAAGAATTATGATATTATTATTTATTTTTATGGACATATATGCCTCTAATGCACCTTCTCGAAACGAGAAAAAATCTCGGATTATCTCTGGCAACTCTCGTAATATTAAATAATTGAAGCGCTATAATAATCGGCCGAGTAGCCGGCTTTTAATCGTCGCTAACCGATAATATTTAGCGTATGTGAAGGTTTAATACACCGCGACACGAGCGTATCTCGTCTCATGAAAGGCGCGATGAGGAATACACGAGCGATGAGATACATTGTGCGGCATGCTATTTGGCAGTGGGCCAAGCAAAGCAGCATTTATCAAAGCCCCTGTAAGCACGTATATAATATACGTGCCACCTATACAGCAACGATTGTGGAAGTGTGGACGTTAGTGCGGTGTTAGTGCCCTTTTGCCTCTACCGTGCTTACTTTCTTTCTTTTTCTTTTTCTGCAAATTTAAATTTTAATTAAAATTTGAATTGGCATTGAAATTTGCCCGCTTATGTAACGAACGTAAAAGTCTTTACGCTCCCATTAAAAATTTTACTCTTATTATGTTGCTCGATGTGCGATATACCATATGCTCGCCTAATCTTACGTATCTTGATAATCTTGATAAAGAAAATTGTTGATTATAGTTCTGCAATATAATCACTTAATAACTATTCTCTCACAGCTAATCATTATCTACTAATTTAATTTAATTCATTTTTTACCTATTTGTTATGCTGATTTTGTAAGAAAATTTTTCTTTTTTATCGTAACGTAGCATACATCTACCTATTTACCTGTCTATCGATCTACCTGTCTGTCTACCTAGTCATTTTTCCTTTTTTTTACTTTTTCTCTCTTTCTCTTTTTCCTTCTCTCTTAACGTTAGCCGAAAGTATCTCGTCCTCTTCTGATCCGCTTCGTCCTCCGCGCGGTGGCTCATCGCTCATCATTACCGTGATATTAATGGCGTTGGCTAATGGATTCAGTTGAGAGAGACCAGCGTCAGTAAGAGATTCCCCCTTCCTCTAAGTGATCACCTCTCTTCATCTTTCCCTTCCCCATTTTCCTGGCGCGGTAGAATTTGGAAAATAAATACCGATAGCATGCCGTGATGTATTATGTCATTCTCACTAGAAGATAGACTCCGGAAAAGACAAGGAAGAGAAACAAAATTCGCGCTCGAATTCTTGAAAATTGAGAGCGGAGGGATTTCTACGTGAGAGGTAACGGAAAATAGTGGAGAAGAGAAGTGGAAAAGTCATCGAATATCACTCTGCCGCTGCGAAGAGAAAACATATCGCGCGATGCACCGTGTTAGTGACGCATAATGTGGTTGCACTTGCAGCTGCATGCGGTTCACCACGATACTCCCCACTCCGCCCGCGGTAAAATGTACACGAGAATGAATAATATTCTAGATACGTTTTTGGGAAATTACGTGATTACAATCACGCTCACGAGATTAAACAGAGCAATTATCGAATAATTCATCATATCATAAATTAATTTATGTACATGTGTGACTTCTTGTTCGCGTTATTGTGGATTTAAATTAATTTTGCGATTTCTCTTAAGAATAAAATGAATTTTTGGACATCGTAAATTAGTCTACCCGTTACTTAAAATAAATTTATGAATACTAAATGATGAGAAACGGCTTTATGAAATTGAAATTTTTATATTCAACGATATGTTGTATTTTCCGTGGTCTTTTGTGATATGTATTTTGCGAACAGGAAAGAGCGACACCGCCAAAGTCGGGCATGGACAACGCATACGAGCTTCCGGATTTACACGGCAGAACATAGGGCGAATCGAAGCTCGAGTAACCCGACGCCAGATCCAATTAATGTGTTCCTTGTGGAGCCTCGCACGTGTAGCGCAATGAACGTAACAACGGTCGTAATCGAACGGAACTGGATCATAAGAGAGGGTGAAAGTTCCCTGATTGCGGAAGCGGATAGTAGCGACGGGAAAGGGATACGCGATGGTGTATTTAGGTTCGGATCTTCGAGCTTCATATGTCTGTATATATGTCCAATTAGCTTTTTTTCCCATGAATTTTAAGACATTTAAAATTTGACTTTTTTTTATTTTGTTAAGTAGAAATAATATTACTTTATAAAATTAGCATTAACCAATTTTTATGCGAAATAAATATAAGACTCAAGTCCATTTAAGGCATAGTTATAAGATATCCTATAAATTAAACTCTTATCAGAGAAAATTTGAGATCAAATTGAGCCTTATATGGACTGCAACTGAGCAAGCTTAAGTATAACTATCTTGGGGAAAAAAGTGGAATCCAAATCTAGATCCTGCATGGGCCGTGACTAAGAAACTTAAGTTGAACTATCCTAAATAGGCGTGAGTTTGATAAACCTTTACTTTAAATGCCTCAGTAATGCCCATATAGGGCCAGTATTAAAGTATGGAATTCCCGGATAAATTTCCACACAGGATCAGATGAAGTTGAGAGATAATGTTCTCTGATCGGGCAAATATGATTGCAGGCGGAGAGTAAAGTAGATTTTCTGCGATCGCGACGAGTGATAACAAAATGTTTAGCGCTAAGGAATCGAGAGAAACTTCTGTCTGCGACTCATGAAGGTAACTTCGACTATTTGCGAAATGTACTCAATGTCGCGTGTATATTTTTGTCGGTGTACCATCACATGAAAGTTGAAAGATAGCATTTTCTGATCAGCAACGATATATCAATTAAACGGAGTTCGTTCGACGCGTGTACGCACACAAGCGTGTAGCGACAGAATGGCGCGAGGATCGATCGATCCTCGTTCGAGGATTCCCTTCGCTGTCGCGCACGAGAGTGGAGAAGCGATAACATCGCGGGATTGTTTATGGATCGGTGAGCGACTACTGTTCTTCGGCGCCGCCGGTCGCCTATCGCGCTTCGGCGGGCTAGCTAGACGATGTGTGCATTATTGGATAGACGTCATCTGCTCCCGTTGAAATTGCTCGTCTCGTGGAATAGAAAAAAAGAAAAGGAAAAAAGGACCGTTTTCAACGATTCGTTCATCGCGCGCGCAATCGGCTCGCCGATGCGGAATTCGCAGTAAGCTCGTTCGCGAATGTAAAAATGTTTCTTCAGCGTGAAATGTGATATACGCCGAATTAATCTTGAGTTCTCCGTATCATTCTTATTTATTCTCATTGAAGCAAAAGACCTGTCAATTGAAATAGGAAATAAATATCCAATTTTTTAAATATCCAATTTTAAAATATAACTTTGATTGAGTTATTGCAATGCTGTGATTAATTGTACATTATTTTATTAAAAACGATATTAGTGGTAAAGAAATTGCGAGCGCCTATCTTGTTAGAAACTCTAGATAATCTCAGATCGGACAGGGTTCTCTCCAGAGGCTTGTATATATCGCGATGGGGGTGGTACAGTATATACGAATGCAGTGGTATCTGAAGAAGCCGATCTTGTTGGTGGACTAAAGATGCTTCGCTTGCGACATCGGAGTTTTGGAATTGCCCTCTCTCCTCCTCCACTCTTTTAATCCGCGTGCTACAACGAAGGTATCGTTCGGCATTTTGATCAAGCACGTTTCGATAAATTAGCGAGCGACCGCTAACGAAGCTCGACCGTACATAAAACAAAGGGGATGACGCAGGGAAGAGACAGACAGTAGAGTTGAATTGGGAGAAGTAGAAAAAGGAGGCTCCCCTTCGCTTCGTATCTGGATACAATCGATATCACGTAATGCGATCTCGCGGCCTGAGTACAGGGAAACATGTATACATATTATATTACCGAAGGTATATGTTTCCGAATACGTATATACGCATACATGTACGCGTGTGCGCGCACGAATAATACACGTCGCGTTATGAATTGAATACTTTGGGGATGCAAAAACAGATAGAAATAGAGGGAGATGTTCTCTATAGATTATACCTTTGTTTCACTATTCGGGATGCTTGTTAGCAAAAAAATGGTAAATTGTGTAAAAATATTAATCTGGGAAGAGTATATTTTTATTTTTCTATTTATGTATATAAAAAATACACAAAGAAACACTGAGAAAAGTGATCTGGTTGGATTAAATAAGTAATTCTGGACATTAGTCGAATCAGAATTTTCTGATTAAATCTACTAAAATTCTAATTGAGATAATAAAATTCTATAATTATTCTCCTAAAAATAAGAATTCTAGTAGATTTTATCAAAATCTCATTGTATCAACCAGAATTCTGATTATCTCAATTAAAATTCTAATAAAAAAAATTTATCAGAAAATTCTGATTCGTCCATTTTCAACTGGAATTTTTTGTGAGTTTGAAAAATTTATAACATCAAGATATTAAAACTACATAGAAATATACATAACAGAAAATAGGAAAATTGTTTAATTTTAAATATATTTTCGTGTTCCTGTATACTCTTTGAATAACGAAATAATGGTAATTACATCGTTGCTACATTAAACAATACTGATATAACAATAATGTCTAACAATGTCCTGCTACAATTATAATGTCCATGATATATTATTGATTCAGATATTCACCCCCGTGGTTCAATTGCAAGCGACCCCCACAGAGTTCATACACATGTGGGCGTATCCGCGTCTGACGCACAAAACGCAAACGAGCGTACACGCGAGACGTTAAATTCAGTGGCACGGCATTAGCATAAACCGCGGGGGGCAACAATAGCAGGAGATGAGACTACGAGACAGATAGAAATGCACGAGGGAAAAGGGCGGCGGAATGTTGGAGTTGAATCGAAAATCATCTCATTGATTTAACTCTTTCTCTCTCTCTCTC
>NW_012130136.1:222696-229484 GCF_000143395.1 Atta cephalotes
CTTCTCTCTCTCTCTCTCTCTCTCTCTCTCTCTCTCTCTCTTCCTTTTTCTTATTTATGATTCGCGATCATATTCTCCATTTTCCATCTTTTCTTTAATCATTTCCAATGATATCGCCACTATATCACTAACAAATTTTCACCTATGTTCATCCTCGAAAATTACCGATTAGATCATGTAGTTAATTCTTTTCTTCAAAGCAAAATTAAAAAAAATTGGATTACACCTAGGATATTATTAGAAATTATTAGGAACAAATTTTATTTTACACTCTTCCTACATCGTTCTCTTTTCTACTCTCTATTGTCAAGCACTTTACCGTAACTAGTTCACGATAGTTTAGGACACGTTAATTACGCATTTGTTCAGGGATTTGCATGCGTTACTCCAGCGCCAGAGGGACAGAGAGAATTCGTGCCCATAGTGTGTACAACGATTCGTTACGAGACCTTGCCGTTTGCGCAATCAACGGTCCAATCGAGATCACGATCGATATGCGTGTATCTCAATTACACAATGCGTCATTGATTACATTTCATAAATTTGATGATTGCATATGTTTCTTTCATCCTTATTTTTTACTAATAAGATTAAGGTATTTTTAATTACTTTAATTACTTTAAAAGATTATAAAGATCTAGAAAGTTTATAATTATTATTTCAAAATTATTAGCTATACAAATAACTAATAATTTTGAAATTTGAATCAATTAAATCTACACAGTTCTTTTATTAATTTATGATTCTTATTAATTCGTAAAAGCTTTATTTATAAAGCAAACATATTATTATTTTATGACAAAGTATATGTTATTTTTTATAAGTACACGTTTATTTTCTTCATAGAAAGTCTCGTATTCGACCACAAATAGAATTATAGAAAAGAGGAAGAATAAAACAAATTCTTAATTGCAATCAGCAGGCGGTGTCGGAACCATAAAATCCCAACGTGCACTGAATGAGGATTTAGAATTTTCGTGGAAGCAATACGTTTTCCTAGTATCGAGGTCTTTGAGAGGCCGGTCGTAAGCTCAGTTAAGCTCTGTTAAGCACATGCCGGTATTCGCCATAGTCGCGATAATTTCCATGGCGGATATCAACGGCGGTGGTCGAGCATAACGACGCTGCCTGAACGGTCGAATTTTGCCGATGGCGAGTCAATGCACTGGAACGCGCACGATCGAGACCAATGGTAACCAATAAAACGGATGCTAGCCGGCCGTGACGTTCCTTTGCAACGCGATCGGAAACGGATTCGTATTCCCTGATGTATGATGTAATGCGTACTATCAGAATGCGACAATGTGGATCAAGGAATCTGCGATCGATATCAACGAAATAACCTCTATGATAATCTCTTTGATATAACATGTCTAAATCCTTATAAAAAAGAATGAATTGATTCCCACAATCATAATTTATCATATTCGGATCATTTATTTATAATCGTACTTTAGTTGATCGGTTTTTTTTTATTAGAAAATAATAAGAAAAAAATTATAATTTAGAAACAAAGTGAATAGATGTTAATTCTCGAGGCAGACTGATTGTTCTATACTTAAAATAGACGAATTATTGTATTGTATTTGTCCGGAAAGTTCGTGCCGATTAATATAATTTAATAAATGTATACTAAAATTTAAATCTTCTGCATTTCAATTTTCCTTCAAAATCGGCACGAACTTTTCGGACAATCAAATAGTTTACATAGAAAAGATGGTTGTTTAAATATCTAAAAATTTAACTAGATACAGATTTAAACATAATTTTTTTGGATCTCAAACTAGTTGTTAAAATTTTTTTATAGCATTCAATGATTGACAAATCTTCAATATATCATTATGCGATTATTAATATCGAACTGGAAATGGATCGTATTAATTTTGGAAAAATTTTAATTAACTTGCTCGAATTTAAAGAAATAAACTCTCAATATTTTATATATATATATATATATATATATATATATTCGTGGGATATATAAATAAATTTCTCGAACGTACGAAGGGACACAAGAAGATAACGAAAGCGACTACTCTGCTATCAACAACGTTCAGACTTTCTTGGAAAGCTGAGCTTCACGGGAGCATTCTTCCGGAGAGAATCGTCTTAAAGCGCGCGTGCAACTTGATAAGCGAAGGATAAAATTAATTCGCCTACGGAGCGAATCGAATCGCACGTTGCAATCCCGTGGAAAAGCCGGATGCCAGTGCGCGGCTCCGTTAAACGAATGACACAGATTTTTCCGCGTAAAAGCGAATCCACGTTCCCCGTCTCCGGATTTCAACAAACGAGATCGTGGATCTCTGAGTCGCCCTCGTAACTCGATCAATCGCATCGCTCAGTTGCTTGCAACCGGTCGCCCTCACCCGATCGAATCGATCGAATCGCCTCAAGGAGTGCGGAAAAGGAGCAAGGAGATGATGCGGTTGAACTCGACATCGCCCCGAGCTCCTTCTTCACGAAGAAGTGGTAGTACTTCGATCTCTTTCCGAAGAGAATCTTGACGTTTTCATACATGAATTACTTCTTTCAAATAAAAGAAGAAGGTGCACGTAGAAATTAAATGGATTCTTATACAAAAAGTTCGAGTTCTACTTCAAATTAAAATCCAATGGAAATTTTTTAGGAGACGACAGCATTTTATTAATGATACTGATATTTGTATTCATTGAATTAATATGCGTATCGGACAGCTACATTCTGTCAATATTTCGTAACGCTCTTAGTAACATTTGTGTTCCTATGAACGAGTAAATCCTATTTAACCTTTACTTAAGCCGTTACCAAGCTCGAGAACGCATTTTCGTCGCAGGAGGAGGTCCTCAACCTTCAGGCACCTTAAGGAAAGATAAAAGGAAGACAAGGGAAGAAAAGGGCTCAAGGAACGTGATTATGAGGAAATTGGCAGAGAAATATGTCCGATCGAGTACACGTATAATGAATCAGTCATTTCTATAGAATAGAACGTCACGAAGGGGAGAAGGAGAAGGAGGAGGAGGAGGAGGAGGTGAAAAGTGATAGCAGACAACCGGATGGTGATAACGATTAGTCCCGAAAATTTCCGGCAACGAGATCTCTCTCCGACCGAATGATGATGAGGACACGAAGGAACTTTCCCCTCCCAGAAGGTTAGAGAAGGTGTGCGGTTTCTCGATGCGGTTTCCCTTTAACGCGTCCCAGTGGACTCGCCTAATTCATGCGTAAGTGGATAACTCGAGTTAGCTCGGCGCTTAACGTGAATCATCAGCAACTTTCCCCGATTACGATCGACCGTGCTGGTTGAATTCCACCTAAGATCGATCGTCTCTTTTCGCCGCATTTTCAGACTCAAATAGAATCACCATCACGATAGAAATACTGAACCGTATCTACGTATCATTTGTAATGATTCTTTAAATAATTGAGATAGTAAACACGCCGTGATTACGTTTCGATTATTAAATTAATTTTATACTTTAATAAATGTAGAAGATTGAAGATAAGATTTATCCAATTTTTAATTCGTACTTAAATGTTATCTTAGAAGAAAATTTTGAGAGAAATTCCTTGCGCAAAACGATGAATGTGTAACGAGCTGCCGTATAGAACGAAACGAGAAGGACTCTCGGCGCGATCCTTATTCCCTTCGGACGGTAAATCCTACATCGTGTCGAAGCCCGACAGAATGGAGGATCCTTCCAATTTCTGGCCGAACGTGCCGATTTCAGCGCGCGTTTTATCGCTCGGATCCGTCGTAGAATGAAAATCCGGAGGCAGAAAAGCAAGAGAAAAAAGCAGGAAAGAGGGAGCTGATATCGGGTTGGTCTCGTCCTCTTCCGGATGGAGGTGAAAGGTGTTTCCCTCGGGTTCATAGATTACTCCTCTAGTATTCCAAAGTCTCACAGACTGGTGCAACTTATGCATTTGTCAAAAAATCTTTCTTGGCAAGATTTGTAAATAAACAATTAAAATTCAATTGAGATTAAAGGAAAAAGAATGTTAAATCATTGAAATCATTTGATTAGTAAAATCATTGAATCATTTAGAGCGTTTAATATTAAATGGTTTAAGGTTTGTATTCATAGTTGTAAATCGATCCACGATTGATTCTTATTTCAGGCGAACTAAGTTTGAATCAAAATTTGAATCAATCGAATTCATTAAATCATGATTTAAGAAACGTTTTTGAAATAAAAGATTGATTTAAACTTAGCTGAATTCAGGTTGAATCATGATTATGAATGCGATTCTTAAAGACTGAATTCTTTCTCTTTATAAACATAAATGTTTTTCAATAAGGAAATATCGACTTTAAAGAAGTACAATTAAAAATCTGAAAAACATTTATCATACATTTCCTTTTAGAGCCGATCCCGAATTTTATACTTCGGGAGTGGCCGCAGAATTAAAGACCAAGTACGGTGCACACACTTGAAAGTGGTGGATCACGTCCCTCTTCGCTGTCCTTAATGATCCCTTTGGCGGCTTCTTGGATGTCGCGAGGATGCCAAAGAGGATTCGTGCGGAAGGAATCCAGGCGAGAACTCGCCTTGAAAAGAGAAAAAGAGAAAAGAAAGGTGAGGAGAGGATTCCTCACCGCCTTTTCCTTCCTCGGATTACATTTATTATCGAAAGACGCCCACTGACGCCCACGTGCTCCACCTCCAGAGGTTCGATGAAAAGTTCCTTATCCGCGATCCGACGTGTCGGACGCGAATAACGTGCGTAATTAATGCGACGTGATACGTGCGAGCGTGGGCACGAACGGGGATGCATATTAGTCGATCTGTTTGCTTACCCACAGCATAACTGCGCGCGAAATGCCAAACAAAATGTGTAGATAATCTCCTGAAAATATGAATATCGATGGAATTATCCCTGTAATGCCTTTCTTGATACTCTGAAAGTTTCATTTTCTCTGGGCAATAAATTTCCGACGAAAGATACGAAGTAAAAAATATCTCGTTTTTCTATTTACCACAAAATAGACACCGACAATTGGAAGCGGCTTCTCAAATAGCAAATGGTGCAATTTTGCCTGTTTCCGGGTTTCATAAAAACTCTTTAAAAATGGATGTCCACTCGAGACGGAACGAATCTTCAATGCAATTTTGCCCGAAAATTCGGTTTTCCCTCGATTGTAATGTCTACCATCCTACAGATTTTAAGGGGAGAATATCGTAGCGCCCTTTTCTTCCTAATGATGCCTTTGACGACCGCTCAGGTATCACTAAGGGAAAGGGTAGCATCTGTGAATCATTCTCCTTTAATTCCACGAGAGACTCCTTTCATGTTACCGTTCTTCAAAAAAATGTTTTTTCCAAGAAATAAAACCAAATATAATTCTTTAAGACTCATAAATATAAATTTTTTAAAATTATTTTATAAGAATATTTCAACGGAGCTTTTCAAAATAATTTTATTTTAAATATTCAATATTTTGTAAATATTAATATCATTTTTAATGCAAAGAAATATTAGAATAATTTTCTAAGATAATTTCACAGCATTCTTTCTTCACGTCACAATGTTATCATTTGGAAAGGGATATCATTCGACCACCTATATGCGCAATTCGATCTGGAGCTGATGCGATTGATTTACATTAAGTTCGACGTCATGCAAATCATTCCACTCTGCATTCGTAATCACTAGATCAAGGCGTTATTCGCCGTGAGTCTAATGATATCCGGCCTCGTGAAAGCCAGAATAATTCTATCGAAGGAATCTATGATGATTCACGCCTTCGTTTGGCATGAAACAGCGCGAATATCTCTCTTCTTCATTTCTCTTTTTTCATCTCTCTTTCTTCATAAATTACTTTTGCACGATTTTACTTTCGATGAATTTATGAGATATTTTATTCACATGTTTCTTGATAAATACGTGTTTAAGGATATCGGAATTATATCACTTTTTTTACAACAAAAAAGAAATTACATCCTATAATATTTTCCTTTTCTTTTCTCAGAGATTAGTAATAAATTTTGAAGTCGATTTATCACGAAAATTCATCCGTTGCGAAACGTTGTCGGCCGACATCTACTGAGAAGGAAACGTGGAAGAAATCTACAGCGGGGTCCTCTGTTTCGTGGAGAATGAGATCTCGCGGTTTTAGCTCTAATCCCACGTGAACAATGTTACTGGCTTTAATGTTCGTTACGCGCAACACGTAATTTTCCAACCCCGAGCATGGAGGGAGGACGAAAGGAGAACTTGCACGAGGAGGTGGAGCACATTTGTCTTCGCACGCCGAAACCTCGCACCTGAGAGCGTGACTTAACGCGAGTTACTGTGCGATTGGTTATACGGGCCACTAACCCACTGCCACGGAATTGACGGAATGCCAGGCGTTGCTTTTAGTCGCGAATCCTGTGGTTTCATAAGGGTGACAGAATGATTCGGTACGGAAACAGAAGAGTAATGATCCTCGTGCGATTCTCGTACCGATCGCTCCGTTCTAATTTAGCTTGTTCTCTACAGAAGCTGATATTTGAATTGTGATCGCATATCAAATATATCTCACAAACGATGTATTTTTTATAAGTTTTAATAATTCTTATTTGAAAAATTATAATCTCTATTATAAACTTGAAAATTCTCGTTCCGGAAATTAAATTATTAGATTAAATAAAAAAAATCTTAGCTAAGCTATATAGCACAATTATATATATATATATATATATATATATATATATATATATATACGACGTAGTAGTAGTAAGTAAGTAGGTAGTACGTACGTACGTTACGTACGTACGTACGACGAAGAAGTAAAGTAAGTTAAGTTAAGTTAAATTAATTTA
>NW_012130136.1:229504-248188 GCF_000143395.1 Atta cephalotes
AAGTTAACTTACGTTCCCGGTTAAACGTTAAAACGTTTAATTAAGTTAATTAAATTAAAAAAAAATAAAACTTAAGTACTAAGTACTATATATAANATATATATATATATATATATATATATATATATATATATATATACGCGAGTATGATAAATTGGGGATCGCAGTTCGTCGATCGCAGAGAGAAAATGTGGTAAAATATTTTAGTTCATGTTATAATGTATATTGTAGATCACGTTATAGTGTAGAGTTGCGTTTAATGCTAAGCATCACGGAAGATACTTTTGCAGCAAGAATATCATTGAGGAGAAAAGAGAGAGAAGTGCAAAGGGCGATATATAATTCTTTAGTTGGCCTATGACGACGAAAAGAGACGAGATGCGCAGCAGGATGAACATTAGAGAGATGCATTTGTCTTCGCTTTTCGAAACGCACTTGGGAGTAGTGCTGCTCGTTATCAGACCATGATTGATTGTAATCCAGTAACCTAGTGAGGTGTATTAGTTGCTCGTTATAATCGCAGCAAAATGTATGAAGTCTATAGTGCATTAGACCATAATACAAACAATAATATTCGCGTTCAGTACTACGTGCATTGTAGTATTAAATGTTATTTGTTTTGTTACTTATTATCTAATAATATAGCAAGTTTAACTAAATGCAGCAGTAAAATTGTTAGTATTTTATCAGGTTCTATAATTTAAGTGGTTTCATTTTTACGTTTTATCCTTATACTCTTTTGTGAACGAATTATACTCTGAGAGAAACATCCGGAATAAAAAAATATTTTAAAATTTGAAAGTAAAAATTATTATTAAACTACGCGAGAGCGTGTAACTTACGGTGATCTAATAAACAGATATTTCATTTTCGCTAAACGCGTCCATCATATCTATTGAAAATGACAATTCAATAAGTAGTAAAATCGTACAACCTCATTAAACCGACGAAACCGTGCAATTAATGGGCTCGATTCTCATCGGGATTGAACAGTGACGAGATATAAATAATGATAAGATTGACGTTAATGTCGATATAATGATATCATTTAATGCGATAATACGCGGCGTTCATGACATTTTTCGTTGAGATACAAATTGATTTACGGGAGCGATTCATTTATGCGCCCGTAAATATTGCAGGAAGGCAAATTGGAAAATATTACAGTCACCTAATTCCATGCACGCGTGGTTCCGTAACAAATTTTTTAAAATGAGAATTTCATTCTGCATTTATTTCTTTTACGCGAGCGCCGTTTCGCCAACCGACGCGAGATTCAATCTTTCGTACCGTATTTCGTGTCAGCGTCAGCTCTCGATGGTACACTTTCCCCGTTAATTTTTTTTTTTTTAATTTCCTGCCTCGTCAGCTTTGTTCCGTGGTGGAATCATGCCTTCGTTGTTCATAATCATTCAATTTATTTGCGCGCCGAAAAATCTGGGTTAAGAACATCTCTATATACAGATATTTGAAGCGTAAAAAATGTACAATTCATTCGTAGAAGAGAAAAAGGAAGAATGAAAATCGAAATATGAAGCTCAAAAGCAAATAAGGTTTGCAGTCTCAGCAAAAATTAATATCTAGAATGAAAAAATATGGTATATTTCTTTATAATTATATTAATCTCCTACTCTTATATATAAATCTCATATATCAATCTTTATATTATATTGATTGCGTAATTTATTATTATATTGATTATCGCGCGCGCAATTTGTCAACATTTACAAATGTTACATTTTTTTAAAACATTCGATTTATCACACTTTTCTATTATATTTCAAATCTTTAATACTTACGTCGTATATTTCACCTTTTCTTTTCTCTCTTCTGTCTAATAATTTTGCTGAAAGCCTCGCCAATCAGCGTCACTATCCCATGTTCGATACATCTACCCCCATGTAACTTCACGAAAGAAACGAGCAGAAAAGGGGAACGGAAAAAAGGGGTGAATTGCTCGAGTTCGTTTCGCGCTGCGCGCTTAGCGAAGCGCGACGTGCTGGGATTCGTTCCGTTTCGAATATCAAAAACAATTCGCCACCCGCAGGAGGCCGTCGCCGCCACGCGCGACCGGGAAGGGTTGACGAAGGCTTTACCGTGCAACTTCCGGCGTCGGGGGAGAGCGGGCGGATTTTAGGCGGACTATAGCAATACGAGGGACGACCGTTCTCTCTCGGACGGAACGGACGACGGATATTAACGCGTGTGCGGAACGCTGCTCTTTATGTCATTAAATACACCCACGCAGCACGCAATCCCACACCATCCCCGTTGAGTCTGATTGTCATCCTGCGTTCTGCGGGGGTGCGAATCACCCCTGTGGTGCGGCGCGTTCAGGAGGAAAGTATTGCGGTTTGCAATTGATTTCGAGAAATGGTGAGGGACAGGAAGGTTTCAGTTAATTATTAACTGTGCTCATCTATATATGCGGTGAGTAACGGATATATGTTTTAATGTAATTTTCGTCAGTTAGAAACCAAAGGAGATGAATATGCTTCTTTGTGTAATAAGTATATATATATATATATTAAACTTAATTTTATAATCACTATTTTACCATTAATTGTAAATGCGATAATTACTGGCTTGTATCTGACGAATCCGCGAACTGTCATTTGAAAATCATATGATGTAATAATCAGGGCCGCGTAATGGGTGTAAATTAATTTTTGATTAGCTCGACAATCCGCCGGAGGATTATAGCCCTTCGGGCTCTGTATTTTGTGCTTATTTATTTATTAACAACACACGTTGTTTGAACATCAAAATACATTTCTAAGGGAGAGCTGCGGAATATTTTCATTCGATCAGACGGTACGACGTTCAATATTTTATTTGCCGTTTGATGTTAAACATTTAATCGCGGCGGCACAATATTGAAACGCGCGGTTGCAATACCAATAATGGTCCACTTTCGGCGATCAAATTTGGAATGTACACGCTGCGAGTTCTATCGACGCGTTCATTCTCCGGGAACGCATTCGAGCGGCAATATATTTCGACGCAGCCGAAATGCCGATCTCTCCGCATCATTAGATTCTAATTGAAAAGGTTCCTTTTTTCTACCTCTCTAAAACTAGACAACGATTGAATTATCGCGATTGATAACAGCAATATACGCGGAAAATTGAAGATTTAAAACCACAACAGCGTATACGAAGTTCAAGCATTTTGAATCGAGTATAAATGCGACTGAAAACCGATGGGAATCAATGAATATCTTCTATTTTGTCAATCAATAATTTAAGGTTCAATGCAATGCAAAAATCAAAGTCAAGGATTAAAATACGACCATTGCAAGTTCGTCCTGCCACCTCCCGCGAACGACTCATCCCCCGCGGTGTGGTTTTATTGCGTCCGAGATGGGGCGAGGAAAATGATTGAGTTCGACGTTTTGATGGCGGTCGGTGGTTTTCGATTGTTTCCGGACGAAATTAAGAGGCTTACAATGACGAGCCGTTCGAATTGACCTCCTCTGAAATCGTAGCGATTTTCGGGGACCAGCCCGAATCTCGACGATAAATTCCTGCAATAAATCGCAAGACGGAAAAGCCCAAATGATAAATTGTACATCGTAATAAAAGATTTATCGAGCGTATGCTGTTATTTTGTTCATCGTGCTATTCCTCTTCCCCTCTCACTCTTCCTCTCGTTTACATTTGCATAGTGATGATTTTTTGTTACTGCTCATAAAAATATTGGAATATGCACTCGAACGTGAAGAGTTGCAGTTTAACACGATAGAAAAAATAGCGATATGTTTAATAGACATTTATTTAGAGACCGAATATTTTGAATCGTTGAATTATTGCAAAACTTTTAACAAATAATTCATACATATTTTTCTGTCGTTTATTAAATATTATAACTGGTCTTGTTACATTGAATTTTCTCATTAATATACATTGATCAATTCGCGTGGTTACTAAATTAATAACCGCATGGAGCTTTTAAGTATAAACTAAATAAAATACCTAAATTGCGACCAAAGTGAAACGAGAATGTCGATCATTCAATACAGATATTTCGCCGTCTCTTCGGTTTACTTCGAACGATCGTCGCTTCGTTCAGCCTCGCGCTATAACGCCAACATACGAAATCCTGCCATAAAATTTGCTTAGACACGACGAAGCTTTACGATACCTCCACCAATACGGAAAGCAGGAAAACGCATGCCTTCCTCGATCGAAAGGAATGATGACTATGGGATGCACGCAGGGATTTGGCATGTATTTTCGTTACGTATTCGGTGTGCTGTTGGAAATACAATATACTGAAGCTTTTGATGAAAGACACAATCGTTTAAAAAAACGGACGTGTGCAGTTAAAATAAAGATGTATAAATGCAGGAATCCTTGAAAGTTATATAACAAAATTTAGATACAAATAATTGTAACGAAGGACACAATAATTTAGATATTACATTCGTGACGGAGAAGAAAAGACGAGAGAACAATGAAAATGTCGAACCAAAAAGAGAGCTATCGAGCGAGCTTTATTCTTTCGAAGGGTCTAAAGGGTTAAAAAAGGTTTCTTTCCAATCATCGGACCAGTTTTTCGTCCTTCCGATATTCTACTTCCTTTCTCTGGTAATCCTTATACTGTGAAAAAAGGGTGCTACTCCGCGACGAGATGAAAGAAAGATTCCTCTCGTTCCGCCGAATTCAATTCTAGGATTATCTGTAATAAATAAGTCGCTACGTCGACCTTCCCGAGTATGATCGGTGATCCCATAGATTGAGAATAGGAAGAGAAATCAATCTCCGGTGATTCCGCCGCGTATCCGATTAAGGACTTGAAGGATTCGTGCCGTGAAAGAATCTTGGATCGGCTACGATTTATTTTCGCCGTACTTTCTTAATCTTGGAGATAGCACTCCGAAGTCCTATGAGTTCCCGAAGCTCTTAATTGCAGTAACTCACACAATATATCTACTATACCTCGTAAATTTTTCTCTACGTTAATTACGTATTTTTCTTGCAATTGCTATTGTAATAGATTACGAAGCTTTCTTCAGAATTGCCACAAAACTGGAATTCAGGAAAATTGAAACGGTTAGGAAAATAAAAAAAAAGTCAGGGAATTTTTTCAAAATTGTCTGAAAAAATAAAAAATAAAAATTTTTTAAAAGTTTGATATATCACACTTATGCAGCTTTAGAATACTTCCAACTTATGACAATTAAAGACAAGCAGTATCAGCATAGCATTAATAGTAATTTAATTGCTGTATTACATTGCTTTGTCAACAAAATATTTAATGGTTTTCAAATCAAGACAAAAATCCAAAATATTTCAAAATTTTATTGAAAGTCGGAAAAAATCATAAAATTTTGTCTGAAATTTTAGGATAAGGAATTTATGGCAATCCTATTCTTATATGATTACTCAGGGATTGCGATTATAATTAATAACAAATTTTTTAATAAACTCGTTTTTTTTATCGATTGATGAAACTTGACAACTTTGTCTTACGTAATTACGTTAAGTTAAGAAAACATATGTATTTGTTGTTATTATCAATACAATGTCATTATCATCATCATCCGCTTGTTCACATGACGAGGATTCGTCAAAAGCTCTTAAGAAGCTGCCCATGTCTACCGTGAAAGCTCCGGGTAATCTCGTGAGCGCAGAAGGTCGTCGACAAGCGCGGGAATCGCGTCGTTTCTGAATAATTTAACGCTCTCGAGCCGCCGTTCTCATAGTTATATCGGCGGTTTGTGTAGGCGAACGGTGTGGAAGTTCAAGCAGCAGGATCGGGCACGCTCAGTTGAAGACTATGAGTGACTATCACGTGGATATGCTAGGCAGAGTACTCTGCGGATCTCTATCTCCTTCTCTATTTCTCTTCGTCACCATTTCCCCAACTCCTCGCTTGTGCGACTGCAGTCGTTATCCGAGAGTTTGCGTCGAGAGTTTATCTTCTCTCGAGAGATATATCTGCACGAAAAACTATCGTAACGTTCTGCCTTCCAATTGTTGGACTGCATGTACCGTAAAAAAAAGTAAAAGTATATATATATATATATATATATACATTTGTGCATTATCTTACGTCGCTTTCGTGAAATTCTCGCGTTTTCGAATATTTATTATATATATGTAATATGTAAATTACATATATGTGTGAATATATAATATTGTTTTAGATTTTTAATTAGACACATTCTTAACAACAATGCAATAATTCTTATTTGTGAGAAAGATCGATATGAAATTGTATCAATTTTGAATATGTGTTATTCAAAATATATAACAAAAGATACATATAATAAAGATTTTCGTTCGAATACTCTCTTCAGGTATTTTCTTTCGAATTTATTTCTGTCTCTTCGAATCTTTACTTTGTACACAAGTAGATTTGCGGAGAACCGACGTTAAATCTCGCACGACCGCCTCGAATCGGCAATTCTTGTTTTCGGCGTATTCGCTTCATTCACCGCAAACCCCTCCGAGAATTAGATATTACATCAATAGTGGGCGGAGAAGATGAGGGAAAAAAGCCGAGGCTCTATGCGTGCTACCGGCTGGAAAATTAAGACGAATGCGTCCGCCGGTTCCTCTTTGTCCTTGCCATTCTCATGATATTGTTTCACGCCTCCGTGGAAGCCGCCCTTGACAGCAGCCAATCAAGGGATGTATCTCCCGCGTTATGCCGCGGGATACGAACCCGTCACCCGAATATCGAATCCCGTCAATATCCCCCGGCATGATGCGCGGAGGATATGGATGCTTCTCTCCTTGTGAAGATACTCATAGAAGATACTCACGCCACGTGCCTTTCTCCGAAGAGAATATAAGCGAAACTTAACCCTTTAAATTCTCTTTGAAGTCTTGTCAGATGATGGCCCTTTGAAAGTTCGTTACGTTGTAATAATATAATCTCAATGATTTCACATTGGAACTAATTTTAGAAATTCAGTTCCTCATCGTCTCTTTTATGTATGAATGTAATAAAGTCGAGAGGGTACTTTATCCTTTTTGGCACGAATTATATACTACACGGAATGAACAATTTTACTGAAAGTATTAAAAAAAGTTAGCTAGATACAATTTGAAAATAATTTCACCGAAGTATTAATTACGTTGGACACTCAAACTGACTGCTAAAATATCAAACTTTTTTGCAGCATTGTTTATTATTTGAGTTTCCATTTGAGTTTATTATTTGAGTTAATTATTTTGATAGTCCAACAAAATTATATTTTCAGATTTGTACTTTTAATTACTTCCTAAATTCATTGAAATAAAATCTTATTCTTAAGAGTGAAAATTAAATCAGTTTTGAAAAACAACTAGCACAGTTTTCAATCCTTAGGAGTGAGATTTCACTCTACAGAGATTCACTCTAGAAGTTTTAACTTTTTATTAGATATTTAAGCAAAATCATTCTTTTGATGTACATTTATTTTATGATTATTTTTTATTAACATCCGTTAATACATCTATGTGTAATTTAGAAATGCGACAAATCAGTCAAATTCGCACTCGGATTCTTGTAAGATTAACAATGATAGAGCGTAACATCATTAAAGTTTGTGGAAGTGTTCATTAGGAACTAAGGATGTCGTGAAATGCCGTATAATGACATCTTGCAAGTAAAGCCGAACGCGTAGTGTGGATTTGGAGCATGAACGTGATCAAAGATTCGCGCGTTAGAGTATACGCGATATAATCGGACGCTACGCGAGAATATTACTCGTATTTATAAACGAGAACGACTTCTCATACTATAGATAGATGTATTACTTTAATCCTCTGTTTGCAATCTGGGCCTTTTTTTAGAATAAGCGAAATTTCACTTTCAAATTTCTCTGAAATAAAGGAGAGCAGAGTTCGGTCTCCTTATTGCTAATTGTAAATTATACATCTTTAAATCTTAAGTAAATTTACATTTTTCCTCATTTTTGTTCAAATTTGAATTTATTTATTTTATATTATTCATATATTTTTAAATTTATTTTACTATTTATATATCTTTACTTTTAAATAAGATAAATTTTTATTTTTTAAATAATGGTTATATCATTTTTATATCATTTTAGAGTTTTAAAAACTATTTGATAATATAATAGAGAAAATTGAAAAGTAAATTTTGAATTTTTTTACATTTTATTTTGAAGGTCTAAAATAGTAAAAAAAAACTTAAACTGGACAAAAAAGATCTAAATTGCAGATGGAGGAAATGAAAAAAGTAATTGTAGAAAGGAGTGATTGTAGTGAAAGGTTTAAATACAATTGCTCGATAAGGATAATTCTTAAAAGAATATCTCAAATTGTCGTTAAACTTTATTAATATCAACTTTATTAATATCAATATTGCATTAGTTATTATTAAACGGATTATTAAACTATTTTCGCTACGATCTTTTTTGCATCGTATCTTGAATGTTAATTATAGAAATTTTTGCGTGAATGCACTTTTAAAAATATGCGTGAGAACACGGGAAGGATTAGGAGGGCGATGCATCATTAATTACGGCGCGGTTAATTAAGTACTCCGCGGGGGCGGAAGAGTTGAAAGTATCCCTCGCGATGAGAGAGATGGTTCTTCCTCGACGACCTTCGCCCTCATCCGTATCCCCTTGGCAAAACGACCTTGCATGCAGTGAACCTTGAATGCTAATTAATGGCTTTCCGATAATGTCCTTCGGAAGCCGCCTCGGAGGGATTTTATATAATTCACGGAGGATCGACGACGATCGCTCGATCTTCGTCTCGAAGTTCAAGTGATTTGTTCTTATTGCCGGGCAGGAACTGTCCGGACATTGTCAAACATTAGACTCTCTTTCCCAACGATCGTTCCAAATTCTAATCGTAGCTTTCAATTAAACTCGATATTTATCTTCCACTCGGTAAACAAGATAATTGTCAAAAGTATCCTGCAAAATCATAAGATTTCTTCGCTCGTTAAAATCTGAAGACATGAATCTATAAAGGAGTTTCACCGAAGTCTTTCTCTTAATATTCTCATGTTCTCAATTTATCCAGATATTAATCTAATCCAGAAACTATGATAAAATATTTAACGTCGAATTCTAAAAGCTTTCAAAAAGATTATTCTATCCTCGTCACTAATAAACAACTTCATACTAAAAGATTTACTAATAGAATAAAAATGTGGAACTAATCAATCGGTTTAGCTCGTCCGGTTTGTAATGGATCTCAACTTCCGAATTTAAAATCGTGTATTTTTCCACACGACTCATTTTCCCGAGTGACTATTAAGCACGTATATTGAAATGAGAGAAAAAGTGCTTATGAAGAGAAAAGAATCGGGATAGAGATGACGTTTGAGATTTTCCAACACGTTCGTTAACGTCTTCGAGTTTCATCCTTGATTATTCGCAGATACGCGTAAACATCGGACTCAATCCGGCTGCATCAACTCCTTTCACGTGGGAGAGAAATCGTAAAGCTCCCGTAAACATTCGTAACTACGGTCGTGAGAATAACGTTCCTACACTATAAAGAACACTATGAAACCAGGTCAATACTATACTAACCAGTATCAACATTAATAATACGATTCGACAATTCCTTTACATGTAAATATACGAAGAGATAGTCGCTTCATAAAAATCGAGTAAGAAATGAGAACGGTGACTTCATGCCATAAAAATATCTTAACGAGGAAAGAAATTGCAAGGAAATAATATACGCATCGTAATACGCTAATCTTATAATTCCACATTAGAATTATTCGAGATAGAATAATTATGGAACATTAATTCTAGTATAAGTTACTTTAATAACTAAATACGTTCTTAATGCTCGTAATGGTAGTACAGCGAAGAGTAAACGCGGTTCATTCATACATATGAATAATCGAGGGCAATTAACTTGCGTTATGGCCGTAATGAAACATAGCCGGGATGTTTAACTGACCGAGTGTAATTTAATTCACTATAGAATTAATTTCGATAGCTCTCTCGCGCGACGGCCGGTGCAATAATATTTTGCGGACAGGCTTTGACTTCCGCCATCGCGAACGAGGTCGTCGTAAAACTTGGAAGTCAATTTTAATCGCCATTGAAGACGTGCATCGCGAAAATCGAGTTGGAACTCCGCGCTGCTTTGTTGGTTTGCAATTAGCTCGAGTTTGACTTCCCTCCGGAAGTGACACAAATCGTTAACTAGTACACGCATTCAGACAAATTTCATTCGTGAGATATAAAGCAGTTGAACGAACGATAATCGTCATTTTTGTTTCGTTTCTCAAGATCGCAGTTTTTAAAATTAAAAAAAAAATTATAATCAAGATAATTTATTATCCGAAATAAAATGAAACGTGTGTATGATTGTTACTACAAAAGAAATTTTTATATTAATTTATATTCTGTGTAGATAGCCAATTACAATTAATATGTAATTACATAAAATAAAATTATTTTTTCTTTCTATTATTATATATAATCATCGTTATATCATCAAGTAATTATCGATTATATTTTATATATTAACTATATTTTATATAATAAAATATTTTATATAATGAGATTTATGAAAGTAATTACACGAAGCATTACCACAAAAAAGCGTGAATATGTATATATGATATTCAGTCTGTTTTCTAAGTCCATTAGACAATGTTGCTTATGGTTATGTCAGTCGGAGGAACGCAAGAGAGAAAGGAGAAAGGATAGTTGACTCCATCCAAGCTCGTTTGCCGCCATTGTGGAGGATCGCGAGAGAGAAGTCGGGTCATGGCTGAGCTTTCGACAACGACGATGACGACGATAAAGATGAGGACGACATGAACGGGAGTTCGCAGCAAGGTCGTGAAAGTTTTTACGCGTTGTTTCATGGAAGCCCGCTGTGTAAACAGCCCGCTAACACGGTGTGCTCTGCTTCCCAACGTCTGGCTTCTGTTGCACGATTCCACGCGCCCGTCGTTCTGGAGTCTAATTATAATCAGATGACAGACCTAGCTACGCTTATTCAGGGAAACGATAATACGAAAAGCACGTCACAACGCGCCGGCGACGCGCCGTGGAATCTGAATCTTCGATTTAGATTTTTTTCCTGTTACATAGAGGGTGCTTTTCTTTTAGTGACACAAGTCGACACAAGTATTAGTCTATCATTTTTTTAGTGGCTAATAAAGTGGATAATAGAATGACACTTGAGCCGACTTGTATTATTAAATAGAAAATACTTAAAGTGACCCATACTCTAATTGTACAGCATTTTGGTAATTGCATGGAAAAAACCTCGAAAAAAATTAAAGTATCTAAAAGTTTAGTTTAAGTATCTAAAAGTATCTAAATACAGATCTGTAGGAAATAATTTTGTTGGATCATCAAAATAATTATGTAAGATGTTTTTATTTCTTGAATATCACATTTTGGACAAATCATTTGGACAAATCATATTTCATTTTCGTATGCGTGTGTAGGATGTTCAAGCATAATGAGCAATGCTGCAAGAAGTTTTGGCGTTTTAATAACCAGCTTAAACACCTTACATAATTATTTTAGTACAGTAAAATTATTTTCAGCTGAATTTTTAAATATTTTTGCAACAAAACTGTTCTTTCCAAGTATTCAAGGCACCAGCTAAAATTTTTTTTAACACGAATATGTGTTAGATTGTAATGATAATTTTTTTTAATTTTAAGCGAATAGGCACATGAAAAAAAACTTTTACTGAAGCATTAAAAAAAATTTAACTAGATACACACACAGATCTGAAAATAATTTTGTTAGAATATTCAAATAATTATATAGGATATTCAAGCATAATAAGCAATGTTGCAAAAAGTTTTGACAGTTTTCTAACAACCACTTGAGCGTCCTACATAATTATTTTTATGGTTCAACAAAATTCTTTTCAAATCTGTACCTAACTGAATTTTTAGTTAGCAATTTTTAGTTCAGCAAAATTGTTCCGTGCAGTCAACCACTGCTCTGTTTCCTGTTATCGACTTTTAGTTCAGATAATATCGATTTTCGATCGCGCAGTCGCAAATGCTAATTATTTCGAAAATAAAGCGTCAAATTATATTTTTATGAAGATAAATTCCACTTCTAGTAAAGTATGTTCTTTTATCGAGTAAAAAAACAAGTTTAAATTTTTTACTCTTATAGATATATTTTTTTATGCATAACCGCGCAGATGTTTTTATACGCTTCTACCAACATAAAATTTTCATGATCGTGTTTATCATCACGCGCGGGAAACGATCGAATACTTTGAACATGATTGCAAAATTGTACGTTGTTACTTACGTCCCGTTAAAGTTCCAGAAAGGCGCGATTGCTCGTATGAGCTGAAATTCCTGGTGTACGAGATCAACGAGAAAACGCCGCGATTGTGGCTCATGCTATTTGCAAGTATCAAAAGACGCAAATTAGCTAAAGGAAGGGAGGATACGCAGACACCAAAGAATCCTCTCGTCGACGACCATGCTACGCCGCCGTTGCGGAAAAGTACTGCGGTGGCGAGGGAAAATAAATCGTAGCCTGGTATAGTATGCTAAACGAGAACAAAAGCACGCAGGTCACGCGGCATGTTAGTTCGAATCCCATTTGCCATATATGGTGAAACGGCACGGCGAAATGGTAAAACGAGGCGCAAAAGAGCATAGAGAATCCTCTGCGCTTCTTCGTCTGAAGAACAGATCAAAGGATAGATTTGTTAGCGCAGATCTCGTTATTACGTTATTGTCATGATATCGAATGAGTGCGATAGCCACGGAATGTTCGCTTAATGCAGCATGGTTATTATTGAAATCGGAATTGCATTGGTTTATCAGGCGCGAACATCTCGGCTTTATCTCGTGCACTCCGATGGACATTGAATATAATATTATATATAGACGAAAATGATTGAAAAATTCGCGAGTATATATCCGCGTAATTTTGTCATTCAAGCGTTTCGAAGTGAATGAAATAAATTTCGGAGTATAATTTTGAATAATAATTTACTTCATGTATCACGATTAACATTACAAATTAATTTTTCTGAAGATTTGAATATAAATTCCTCACTCAGAGAAAAAAATGACTGAATTATAATGACTATAACGTAATTATAATTTGTAATCATTTTTGTTGCAACAATAAAAATTTTGTCGAAAACTATAAATATAATTATTATTACTACATTATATTGGGTTGTCCGGAAAGTTCGTGCCGACTAACCTATATAATTTAATAAATGTATACTAAAATTTAAATTTTCTGCGTTTCAATTTTCCTTCAATATCGGCACACACTTTTCGGACAACCCAATAGTAGCAGTAATAAGTATAACAAAAATAAAGCTCCTAATCATATTCCACTTTAAATTCTTTAGAGTGAAATCTCATTCTAAAGAGAAAAATTGAGCCAATCTTTAAAAAAGAGTAGTTCAATTTTCAATCTTTAAGAGTGCTCTTTAGAATGAACTTTCATTCTAAAAGTTTAGAGAGTAATTACTTTGTCACGTAATTATATAGTCACACAAATACCAAACATTTTTCTCTTAATGTGCGATAAAGTTCTGATACTATAATTCTTAGTTTATAATATCTTGCGTCAGTCTTCGATTCGAACAGAATGATCACGATATTGATTTTTCGTTCCGGTGATCGAATGCACCTCTTTAATGTCAGCATGAAAGCATTCTCTGAAGTAGAGGGAAACAAATTCTTTCCTGTATCTTATCGAATACACCAACATGATGCGAGTTGCCTTTTCCGCTATTTTTGCCATCCTGTTTTCTGCTCATTTTTCAGTTCTCCAATTCCCATCAAGACGCGCGAAGTTCCGTCGAGACTGCGAGAGCGCGAGTGGCATTCCTCCCGCATTTCTTTTCGCTTCTCTCCTTCCTTCTCTCTTTTCTCCTTTCTTTTTTCCAGCATCCACGCTTCTCTTTTTCGCGACTCTCGAGGCGTCGGCGAAAACAAAGCGGATTCCCTCGCGTAATAAAGAGACTTCGCTTGGCGTAAAAAGGCTTGACCGTTCGCTTCTTTGCCCGTCATCTCCTTAGCCATTCAGTCTTATTCCTCCTTCTTTCTTTCCCTCCTGACGGGAAATCTTGTATTGGAATCGGAGAAAGGCTTTTCGCAGCTTTATGTACGATATTTGCAATTTTAAACGGCAGTACTTTAGAACTTATGATTACTATTCCTTAATGCATCTTATAGTTCACTTTTACTAAATTTAAAAACAAGTTAGATTAGCCATCGATTTAAAAATTAACACAAAGCAATATTTTCCAAGTTATAAATGCAGTCGTGCACATTTAATATTAATTATAACACAATAATAGCTAAATCGCGCTAGTATTCTCTGACTTGAACGTTTTTGATTCATTAATTAAGAGAACTAAATCTATATTTAGTCAAAGCGGAAGATTCGCACTAAAACAAATTTAGTGCTTAAATATTTTAGAGTGAATTTACAATATATATCCAATTCTGCAAACCGTGTGCCAAAATCTTGAAACGCAATCATGAAGATTATAGAATTAGAGTAGTAATATAACGTACTAAATTGACAAGCAATTTAATAATTTTTGATGCTGATAAGCATCTTAGAAAGATATTAATAATTTGAAGCTGATCTAAGCATCTCAAGAACTGTAAATAATTCAATTTACCAAGAAATATTGCTTCAGCCAGGATTCTAACGCGGTTTTTGATTCATTTTGGAAACTCACGCGTACATTCATTTTTTTTTAACATCTTAGAATATTTCTCTTGCCACTTTTAGCCGGAGGCGGCTAGGTGGCCAACATCGGGGAGAGAGAAGAGGATGGTTTTCGCAATCTCACAGCGGCTATAATTCAAATCCAAACTTGTCCAATTGCCCGCGCTCGTCGCATTATACCGTCGACTTAATCCAAACTTTCGTCGTCGCCGAGGTTAAAGCAAAATTCAGAACGGCGGCACCATCGTTGAAACAATCGTTCGCGCGCGCGCGCGCGCGCGCGCGCGTGTGTGTGTGTGTGTGTGTGTGTGTGTGTGTGTGTTTCCGCTGGCGGAAATATATGCCGCGCAGATTTCTTCGTCGTTTCCCGCGGGGTGCAACACTTGCATCTCGCGGTAACCGAGAGTTTTCGCACAATGTGGAAAACGGGGACGGGAAGAAAATTACGTTGCTAAATTACTAATCCTGTAAGCACGAACGTATCGCGAATACCGTTTCCCTGACGCGGAAACGGAACTGCGGTGCAGCAGCCTGAAGAATCGAGATGAGAAAAGTGAACGAGTAGTCGCGGCGCGCGGTGCATGCAAATTAATTTTCGTCTCGAAAGTACGAGCGAATTGTCCGTGATAAATGACGGCGTCCAACCCTGCCTTGATTTCTAGACTAATAAGCGATGGCGTGAAATAAGATATAAATAAATGTAATTAAAATAGAATTTCTCGTAAAATATTTCCATTCCTACATTAATGAACCAAATATTCCATTCTGAAAGGTTATACGTTAAAATCTTGTAAAGCGGATTTGTTCATATAGGGATGGGAAATCGAGAAAGATAGTGGATGTAGGTAATAATCCGAAGCTTATAATTCTGCTTGAACATGAAATGGAATACTCGCTTTGTGCCATTTTAGCCAAGTTACTTTCGCAATAAATAAACCATTAAGTACTAGAGGACCGAAACACATCCGCAATATAGAAATAAAAATCAATTTAAGCAGAGTATTTACGACTATTAAAATTCGTTTCTCTATATATAGACAAAACTATAATGGTGTTTCAAAAACATTTAGATAAATGAAATTAAACAATTGAAATTGCGGTAAATTTGCTTTTTAACAAAACTGTCTCTATATATCATAGTTTATCTCGGAAAATATTTTAGAATTACTTTTATGATAAATTGAAGTACTTATGTATATAATCTTAACTAAAAAACGAATTTAAATCTTATTTAAAACAAATTTAGTATCGCATAAATAATTGAAATATAAGAATTTAAATATATATTTTCGGACCAGGCAGGAAATCGAAAATGAATCAAGAATTGATTGATTTTTCTACATTTATCCAGAAAAAGAACTGAATAGTTTTGTTTGAAGTATCTAATAATTTAACTAGAAGAATTTAACTGAAAATAAATCTTTTAATTATGTAGGACGTTCAAGCTGATTGCTAGAATACGTGTCAAAATATTTTGAATTATTAATTACTTTTTATGCTTTTATAAGTTTCCTATATAATTATTTTTAGTCCAATAAAATTTTCAGATTTGCATCTATCTTTACATTTTTTAATACTTCAAAAAAATCTTTTTTTTTCGTGTAATAGTCACATTATAATGCGACTATCTTGCTAACTTCAAGAGATATATTCGATCTCGCAGAAAGCTAGATTCATTTTTGCACATATTGCGGATCCGAAAGAAGAAAACAAAGAAGAGTGAATCGAAAGTGAAGAGCGAAACGTAGAGAGAATAGAAAAGATTCTCAGCCGGGAAATATAGCCCTGAAGCGGTACAATTATATCTCGATTAAGATTCAAGAATGAATTTCGCGAAGTGCGGCTCGTGCTTTTTGCCCTTTTTGAGGTGCGAGAGAAGGAAAGATAACGAGGAGATTAAAAATCACTCGGAACGCAACACTTACGTGGAAATTTCATGTCGGATTAAATGCAACTGCCGCTACCGTCGCGTCTAGTTCTATGATCTCGAGAACAGCCGCGCGATAAGAGAGTCCGGCGAACGAGAGTCGAGATAATCTGACGGGAATTAAAGTAACACGACTTTCGTGCAGCGCGAAACGACTGTTTCTCCGTGGAATGGAATTTCCGCGGGACGAAGAAGATGTGCAAGAAAAAATTTAGCTTCACAAAGAGGGTTACGCTTTCTCTCTGTCTCGGCTTTGGCTTTACATAGTGAACTAATACTTCCCTACTTCTCCTTCTCTTCGTCGAAGACACAATTTCTGTGCTTGTTATTTCGCTTCGTCTCTCTGTCACTATTTTCTTCTGTTTCACAAGCTACATTTTCGTATGTGTTTTTTCCCTTGCTCGTAAGAGTGGCTCGTAAATGATTTTCTGCGCATTCTTCCGTACATGTATGTAATAAAATCGTCCGCAAAACGTGTTTGATGCACTTTTATGTGCGTCACATAAACGCAAACGCTCATCCGAGTGTCGCAACGTAACATTCTTTGAAAAGTAGATACATATTTCTCGGAAGAAAAACGATTATAGTGCGATTATTTAAGAAAATTTACGGCCATTCTAAGAAAAGTATTTTTCCAGGAAAAATGCGAAAAGTGCGCAAAAATGCGTTTTTCGCGAGAAATAGTGAGTTTTTGCGGAGAGAGATTCTGTGATTATAAAGTATGAAATTCACGAGATTCATTTATGGAATTGTCTTCATTGTCACCCCAATTTCGAGAATCGCGGATGGACAGAATGCTCACTACGTTTCCGACCTTTATCGCTGGAAACGCAAAGAGGACGAGGAACGACCGTGGGGGCGAGAATTCAATTAAGGACTTACCCGATGCATTTAACGCCCCGTAAAGCCGGACACGAGAGTGCGCAAAAACCACCAGTGGGGAGGAAAAGGGCGCTTTCCTCGTGGAAACCAGCGGGGATTTGTGCGACGCGGTGTGACGCGTCGTCGTCGTCCTATGTGCGCATTTGCCACGCACAACGCCTTGCCTCTGCATTGTGTATCAGAATAAACGACGCATCGTTCATTCCACGTTAATCCATCGACGACGTTGAACCTGTGAAGCGCGCCACGTTACGGAGAATACTCGATACATTAAGCCCCTAAATACTGCGACAGCTCCACGAAATGGGTAAAAGAGATAAACGGTGAGATTTGATTAAGTAGAGATTTGATTAATTGAAAATATGAGAGACTCACAAACTTCAAAGATGTTTCGTGAATTAGATGCATGTTAAATCGCGTGCTCGATTCACATGACTTTGCGGTCTCGTTTTAATCCTTTGAAGCTGACGTCAAAATTTGACGTCAACTTTTAACACACGCTGAATCTGTAAGACCTGAATTTATGTTAATTAAAAGGCACTAAATAATTTCAAGGAATGGCAACCAAACCAAAATGACA
Organism: Atta cephalotes; assembly: GCF_000143395.1. Taxonomy (NCBI): domain Eukaryota; kingdom Metazoa; phylum Arthropoda; class Insecta; order Hymenoptera; family Formicidae; genus Atta; species Atta cephalotes. Next base: position 247,532 of record NW_012130136.1, read on the forward strand.
ACTCGTATAAAGGGAATGAATAAGTAACATTTTTGACAAAGGGATTTATATATTGAGTGAATCCAATAGACCCACCGTTATAGTTCCGGAAGAGTAAAGTGTAGAATTGAGGAAGGCCGCGACGGACGATGTTATTAAATTAAACACGACAACTGAGCCACGAGTCGGTTGTTTCACATTACGCCATTACTCAGCGGCGACAATGGAAAATAATTAACAATCGAGTCCCCGCGCGCCGTTTGTATTTATTGCACGCCGACGTCTCCTGCCGTTTCACGAGATACGATACTGTGGGAAACGGAGCCTTTATTATCCGGTGGGCAATTAATTTCGATTACGATCCGTGGTACAAGCTTGACGTCAAAATAATTCGTCAACACGTTGTAGACGATGCTAGTATTGACCATGATCTTTATTAGGTCACGACTTAATGACGAGCAAAACTATGAACAGTAGCAGCAGTACCTTCGAACTTCGAATTAATTTCATCCCAATGAATTTCTGAGAGGATGTTCTCTATTCTGTGACGTCAGCGATATTAATCAACCGTAATTCTGCGTCCATGAATGATCAATGCATTTAGCTATACCACGTTAAATGATATCAATAATGCTAAGCGATATATATATATATATATATATATATATATATATATAT
>NW_012130136.1:248685-258040 GCF_000143395.1 Atta cephalotes
GTATATATATATATATATATATATATATATATATATATCTTGTTAACAGTAAAATACAGCTACGCTTGTTTTAATATGAAGACATTTATTTCAATTATTTCAATTATTATATTTTGCATAGAAAGAAAGATTTTATTAAAGTATTTAAAAATTTAGATATAAATAAATCTGAAAATAATTTTGTTGGACTATTAAAATAATTATATAGTAAATTCAAACACGTGATAAGCAATGCTGCTAAAAGCTTTAATAGCAATCTAAGCGTTTTCTCTATAATTGTTTTAATAGTCTAAAAAAATTGTTTTCAGATTTATATTCAATTAAATTTTTATATTTTTAACAAAATCATTCATGTGCTTTAAAAATATCAATTGTATTTGATACCGAATATATCCTGTGAATGCAACGACTAACAGTATAAACTGTAGAGAGACGTGATTGACTCTATCGGATTTCGGGTCACGCGGTGTTAACTTCCTGAAATATATCTTCTCATCGAGACGCCAAGAGGAGCGCGGAAAGCGGCGTGTCTCCAATTATCTGTAATGATGTAAAATCGTGCGGTGATAATGGGTCGAGTGGCGTGCAACAAGGTCGGGAGACATATGTTCCCTATTAATAGCTGTGCGTCGTTTTTAGCGTCGCGAGAGAGACGAGTGCATGAGAGGACCAGGAGGATCCAAAGAAGAAGAAGACGAAGAAAGAGAGATGGTGTGAGGTGCTCGTCTCGGAGTTAAATACGTCCCTTTTCTTTCTCTCTTCTTTCTTCTTTTACAGGCCGGCCATCCGTTGAAGACAATACCAAAACTACTCTCTTGCGTCGCCCATCCGTCCGGTGACCTCCCTCTATTTACATCGGTCGCGACGATTATTCTTACCACCCGCTCGCTTTTAACGCCAGCTGCGTCGGGTGTCGTTCTTTTTATCTACGCTCGATTTAACCAACGATAAGATGTAACGCGCAAGCGATTATTATGTGTATGGCAATCGTGCTGTCAAGAAAGCTGCTCCATTTTGTAAGCTCGACTTGCCGGATTTTCGCGACTGCATTTCACTTTCGATTCTCGTTTGGAAAACTCTGGCGAGATCGTTCTTTCGCGATAATGAGATCACTTTAACCGTTAAATGAAAAACGGAAGCTGCTCGATACGGTTTTCAAACGTTTCTCTCGTGAATTTGACTCTCCAGTTTAAAGAAAAGAATAATGATATTTTTACACGAAAGAACAGTTTTGTTAAAATATCTAAAAAATTTAGGTCCAGATATGAAAATAATTTTTGGATTAAAAATAATTATGCATAACTTAAATATTGAATGCAAAAAATTTTAATATTCTAGCAACTAGTATAAGCATTTTAAATTATTTTGATGATCCGATCAAATTATTTTCAAATATCTAAATCTAGTTAAACTTTTAGATTCAAAATCATTCTCATTTCGTATAGCATTCTGTACGTATCTTTTATATATTTCACGTTTATTTTATTCGCATCCAAAAAAAATGTTAAATTACTATTTTACATTATTAAATTCCTCAGTTGCTATACTTAACTATCTAACGCAGTTATCGCGTAGCGACAAGATGTCCAAATTTACGGCAATACTTTTCATTGAGTTATCGTACTTAAAGAGAAGTAGCCGGGAAAAATATTGACCAGCGAGAGAATTGCGTGGGTCGTATTTTAATTGGAATTCTTTTCCTTATTCGCGATGCTTTGTTCGCACCTTCGGTCGTACCTTATAGATCATGTTGATGAACAAAGGAAGTTGTACAACGAGTTACAATGTATTCGTAAAACACCTCTTTTTGTATCGTTCAAAAATTGAAGATACACATTGAAATAAAAACCTTTCGTAAATTACAAGAGATATAAGCACTATCAAATATAAGAGGAGTTCTCTATTGTGAGAAGAAAAAATTTACAATCATCCATCTAAATTCTTAATACAGGTACTTTATTTATATAATCGTATCACAATTGATATTTCATGGTGATCAATAAATATAAATAACTACGTTGCTGTCGATTATCATTTGTTTAAAATTTATTCTACAAATGCAGAAGCATAGTTGTAAGTGGTTTAATTGTAAGAATAGAACAATTACAGTTGAATATTTTCCTTATATTCGACTGTGATTGATCAATTCACTTTACAACCACTTACAACTTACGCGATTGTAGAATAAGCTTTACTTTACATCTCTAAAAGAAAAGTACCGCAAGTTCACCTTCAAATAATTACGTGTTCATTATTACCTCGTGTATTTCGTATCTCATGCTAATATATTGAGAAAAAAATATATACGATAATAAAAAAATCTTCTATTAGTGTGTAATTCGAAAAGTCATTTTCATTAAAAAATTGATATCTCGAATTTATAGAAGTACTACGTGATACAGGATTAAGAGTGTAAGAAAATGTTAGAGTCATGGAATCTAACAGGATGTATGGAGTTTCAATACTTTTTTCGCTTATCTTAATCCTCCAACTCGGTATCTCACTTACATCTGAAAGCTTCATATGGAAACACTTGCGATAATAACTGAACGTTTATACCGCGCGTTCGCGGAGTATAATCCATTAGCAGATGTAAAATGAAATAAGAGTTAATCGCGCCAACGTGTTGTCTGCCGACATGCTCTATTTATCTTCCAATAAAAAGTTGAAATCATAGTCGTGCACATCGATGCTTGTTATTATTAGAATTATTATTATCACAGTTATTGTAATTAATTAACGCTAGTGCCGTGCACGCGAATATGATCGACAAATTATTAGAGCTTGTAAAGAATAAACTAGATTTACATCCGCGCTATTGGAACGTAACAATATCTCGAAACAACATCCAAATGAAAGCTCAATAAAAGCTTTCTAGCGTGACGAACAATAAATTATCGAAGAAATACAGGCTGTTACATATTATGCGAATCATGCTGATATTAGGAAGATTAAAAAGAGCGGTGACGCAGGAAAAGGCACTTTGATAAGACGAAAAAATCTCGGCGAATGCTGATTGCTTTAATTGCTCGAGTACTCCGTTTATATATTTTACATTAACTTCAACCTTTCCCTCTGGCTGTTCCAGTGCACCACCTCTTTTTATCCCTCCCATTCTTTTTTCCTCTGCCATCTATTTCTCCATGATACTCTATTATTCAAGACAGTTCTTGCGCGCATTTGGCGGATCAAAGAGATAACAGCAGGATATCCAATTTACCTTCTACGCGGGGAAAGAAGACTTTCTCGATTGTACTTGCAATTAAATGCTCGGTATTCGGCGGCGAATTTTTACGTGCAGGATTCCCGCTCAAATATTCGCCTAATGTTGATTTTTTTTTTTAGCAGAAAACGAAAGCGCGTTAGATATTATTATAATTAGAAGAATTTAATACCTCGAAATTGCGAACAACGTTTCTCGTGCGTCTTGGGCACGCTTGAAATAGGTCACTAAATTCAAGGTATTCATCAATAAAAGCTATTCATTGCAAATGTCATGTATATTTGATTTATTGATATTCTCCTGAATAATATAATCATCGATATTTTGCGATTGACGTCAACTTCGTCTGTATGATGTATATTCAATTAGAGTAGATAATTACGATGATTATAATTCTGAACACGCAACTAATTTATTGGATTATATCCAAGAAGGAACTAAATAGATTGGTATCTTCTCGGGGAAGGATCTACATCGCGTAATAATTTTTCCGCGCGGTTAAGTATACCCGAGGTTGAACCCCCTCGAACTTTTTGCCATTTTTTTCACGCGGCATTTTAATAATCGCGAAACTCGAGCGAAGTTCGCGATTCAAGCTGCTGTAACTTCCGACCATCGATCTTCGAATTCCGGCTGCGCTCGCGAATACAGTGAACGTGGCGCGCAAATATTCCTCGAATGGGTAGCGAACGGTAAAAGCGGCAACCCTCCCGTACATTGCACCGCGTCGAGAGCACAGAATCGACCGTACGGAAGATCGATGTAAGCCGTGGAAAGAAGACTGAATTACAGAGTTAGTTACGGACGTGAAGTAGCGAGTCGCGTCGGGGAATTACCGAATACGTCGTTCGACGAACGCTAGGCAAAGGCGATTTGCAGATTAGTATGGGTCACTGACTGCGCGCATATCGAACTATCGAACACATCCTCGGAAATAACGTAGTGCATCGAGTAAAGGCCGCGCTCTACATCGAAACAATTCGCAATGGTGATTACAGGTACACTGAGAAAAATGTTTTATATGATATGTGACTTACAAAAACTTTCTTACACTTTAATTTTTAAATTTTGTTGGTCGAATTAAAATTTGATTAGAATAACCGAATTTTTAATTAGATTGTAGAACAATAATTTTTAAATTAAAAAGAATGTTTTTGTAAATCATGTACTTAGCATAATATAAAATATTTATCTCAGTACATATTACATGTAATTGAGATATTATTTTAACATTTATATTAGATAAAACGTAATAAAATTTGTATTATTGCTTTAACTAATTAGTATTTTTGAAATTAATTAGTCTCCTTTCGCGATTTCTCTGCGAGAAAATCATTCAAACATTCAACTATGACAATGATTCCCTATCATTTTACAAGTAATTTCTGCGATTGCGGTCGTGTTGAAAAGTGAATGAAAAATTTTCACGGACAAGGGAAATATAATCATTTCTTATCAGTGCTGCACAGTAAATCGAATTGCTTAGAAGAATCGAAAAGAAAGAAAAAGAGAAAAGATCGAAAGATCGGACTTACCGGGATAGCAACGCAGTCTTCGAGCTCGGCGAGGGGTGATTCCGAGCAGAAGGTGCCCTCGGTGAGGAAGGGCGGTCGGGGAGGCGGCGGCAACCGGAACTCAGGGGGTGGCCCGGGGCACTCCGGGCACTCCGTGCTCTCCAGCGTCTCCAGCTCCTCCATCCTCCACCTCAGCGTGCTGAAAAATTAAAAGATCACCGATTAATCTTATTGATGGAGACTCATTAATCGGGAACACGGGAGGAAAGAAAATACCTTTTTTTTCGCGAGAAAATTTCAACCGGCGCAAAATTTGGATTAGTAGCATCTGATGTAATTGAAGCCATAAATATTAATACGGATTTTTAACTTTAATCGGTATTATTAAGTTCTAAAATTTTCTTAATGATATTTAGTCTAGTATAATTTAAATCAATATATATATCTTTGTTTAAAGTTAATGTAACAGTTTTTTTTTTCATTTTGAAGATCAAAAAAAAGAAAATTAAAATTATGTAACGTAAAACGTAATTATGTAAAGTCGGAAAATTTGTTATAAACAATCATTCACAACGTAGGTGAAAAAATGTCCGGGTTCAATGGATCTGTCGATTAGGATTAAATTTAATAGACTTTGAAATAATAGTTGACTTTTAACAACTCTCATGATGAAAAAAAATCTGTCTGAAAAATTTCATTAGTATGAGTGGCAAAACAGCGCGTTTTTATCAGCGGTGTCTAACTGCCCAATAAAGAATTCTCGCGTCGGAAGGCTTGGCCATCCAGCACGTGATAAGATAAAACTATCCCAGACGGGTACACCTGTGCTCATTTTCAAACCTTTCGCTCTCGTGGACGTACTTTTTCTTCATTTGTAAAATGCAAATATGTAATTGGCTGACAAGAGATCTATTCTGAATTGCGCATCAAACTCATTTAAAACTTTAGTCCCCGCAATAGAGATTTTAACAGAATTAATTTATGAACTCTCTTCTAATCATTATTAACCAGTCATATTATTAACCAGTCTAGAATTTTTAGACATATAATTTGTCGAGAATACCTTTCATGAATAATTATTCCGATTACGATCGTTTTTTGCTCCTGTCGAGGGTCAAGCTGATTCAGTTTTGTGAATTCCAGAAGATCAGACACCGTACACCATACCGAAAGAATACAGACGAGCGAAGGATAGATGATAAGAAAAGCACAGTGGCGGCAAGAGGAGGAGTTGCCGCGTGGTCGGTATGCTAATGTCCGGGGACTTAATTAAGGTCTCATAATGAATCAGTCACGGGACTCGAGCGAGTCGCGCGAGTAGGTGCGCGATTGTGCCGGTTGATTAATTGTCTCGTTTCCCCCACACGCGACGTGGTGGTGCCACCAGTATATACGTCGCACAAATAGAGAGAGATAGACAGTGTGAGTATGAGAGGAGGAAAAGAGAGAACAGCACGGGGGTGCGATACGCCCGGCGCATATTCGTCATCCACGATCGCCTGACCGATCGATACTTCCGGCGGCTTTCACCGATGATGATTCTCGTCGGTGAATGTGGTACAAACCTAAATACCGAGCACAGTCGGACCACCCGCATTTCAATCGTGTTAGTGCATGACATTATTTGCTCTAGAAAAGCGGTACGTAGAGACGGATTCTTGGAGGGAGGGGTAAAGGTAAAAAGAAGAGAGCACCGAAGCAAATTGGAAAACCATAAATAGCCCGGAAGGGGAAGTAAAAGTGAGTTGAGATAAAAAGATCCGAAGGAAAAAAAATGGGACAAGAGAAAAATAAGAGCGAAGAATAAAAAGATTGCGAAATATGACAAAAAAGGAGCATACAAAATATAGGGAAAATATCGTAAAAAAAAATGTAACGTTATTCGAGAAGAATGGCATGAAGAAGATCAAGGGAAACGAAAATGTGCGAAAAATTCGAGCAAAGCGGCAACTATTGACAATAGCTAGAAGAAACACGCTCGAGAGAAAGAGCGGAAGATGTAGAGTAAAGTGGAGATAAAAGGGACAAGCGAAAGAAAGCGAGAGGAAGAAATAAAGTGGACGACGAAGAAGCGACTCGGTGATGAAGAGCGTATCGGGGCACTATTTTACACATACCGACCTCATTCCAGAGAGGTAGTAGCGGCGGCCAGGAATTACGAACAGTAGGAGGGTTGAAGAAAAGAGTGGCGAGAGGAGAAGTGGGGGGGAGGGATTACTCGAGCGCGAAAGCCCGTAGTTTCCGCGGGGTGAAAGGCGAACGAAGACGGGGGATGTAGAGAGCTGGAGGAGAGGGGCGGTGTGCACGTCTGCGCTCAGTTTAATAAATGCAGTCTTCCTTCCGTTCCGTTTCTTGGCTCGACTTGGCTTCGGCGACGAGGAACTGTAACCCTTCCTACCCTCGAGATGTTCTCCTTTCATGTCCCTTCCACCCTTTGTCCCCCGCATCGCGCGTTTCCCTCATTCGCATGCAGAGACCAGCCGAGCGAATAGGCGAGCTCGGTGCTCATCTCGTTTCCGGCTGCGCGTGGTCCAAATCTACGATTCGCGTGATTTTTATTTAATTCCCATCCGCGCACGTCAATCGACATTCGTTTCTTCCAGAGAGAATTTTCCGGAATGTCTAGTCTCTCTCGATCGCGTCGTTTGTGTGTGAGCTTGCACGATCGAATCGCAGTTATTACGCAAATGCTGTAGGGCCTGTATGCAGATGCAACGCGACCGTCGTTTTTTGAGAATTGAACTATTTTTTTCATGAATTTTCGATTATCTTTCGCGACAGTGATAATAATTTAAAATTGTGTATGGTAGGAAAAGTTAAATTACTTTTTTTAAAAAAAACAGAGAGATAAAAAAATTGATACTTAATGAAAATGAGTAGGAAATATTTTATATTTTTTTCATTATTAAAAGAGAAAAAGAATAATATCAAAATATGAGAATAATATCAAAATATTCTCGTTTACGTGAGAATAATATAAAAATTATAAGCAAAAATAATTTATTTCAGTTTAGAACTCGGCAAAAAAGATGTTCGGTGATAAAACATTATTTTTTTTATCTCGAACTTGACGTTTCATTTAGATGTATTTTTGATTTAATTAAGATGAATCCAATGGTTAAGGCGAAATGGAGACGCACGCCCGTAAAGTTACGCGAGTGTGGTTGTCGTACTTTGAAGTGAAGATGAAGTGGAAGATAATACCCGGAACGGTATGATGAATCACAAGTAGAAACAGAGTTTCAAATTAAATTGTTCAGTTTCATATTAATTGCTGCCAGTCCAGTGTAGTATTAATTTAAATAAAACAGAGCAGGAAAGAGTGGGATACTCGTAACAAACTAGGGATTTATAAAGTTATATAATTAATTATCGCATGCGCATTTTCATGGAAAACTTCTTTTATGCTTTAGATTATTTATCTGAACATAAAATGCGCTATAACATTGCGAAGCAACACACAAAATCGACGAATCGTAACAATATTCAACTGCATACGATTAATTTTTACGAGTCAAAAATTAATTAAACGATATTTTTTTTATTTATTCAATAGAAATGTAAATACTCGAAATTATTAATGCATATTTGGATTCCGCCGGAATATGATTTTAAATATAATTTAAATATAAATGTATAAATTTTAAATGTAATTGAATCCTGTAGAGAGAATATAAAATTTTGAATTGAACAAACGGAATCGATACAATCGTCGCGTGAGTCAAAAGTCACATTGGTTGCAAGCACAGCAACCTTCGAGCTTGCGAGTAACAACGAGAGAGAAAAGGATAAGCAAGCGGACAGAAAAGAAAGAGCAAGAAAACGAGTAAACCAAGGGGGACACCGCAAAGTGGTTGGGATGCTTTTTCCGAATGGCCGAGCGAGCGAATAGACTGTTGGGGGATGGGATTGGCTGCGGCTCTTTTCGGCGCGCCAGAATTGTCGAGGGATTTATCGAACGGCGTTCTTTACCAATTGGACCTCGTCCGAGTCCTCGAGAAGCTATCGAGTTAGAAGAAATGGCCCGGCGAGACGGGAAACGGCGCGGTTGCAATTATTGGTGCATGATCGATTGTATTAAATGCGCGAGGTTTACTTGGAGGGCTTCCTTTAGTTCGAAGTAAATTGTCAGGGATGATACAATCAAACTAATTTATATTTTGTCGTAAAAATAGTATATCACGTCGATAAATCTTAAATCCCAAGAGATTAGGGCCAATATTTATAGTCGGTTTTTATATTTAAGATCATCTTGAAATGTCATCAGTCAGAGCATTATTATTTTTTGACATTACTTGATCTTAAGATAAAAATGGATTATGAATATCGAGATGAATACCTAGAATTGTTTTTGTGCACTTAAAACAAGCTTAAGATTAAAAAATTCTGAATTGAGAGAGATGAATAAATCTATTTCACGCTAAATTAGAGAGAGAGAGAGAAAGAGAGAGAGAGAGAGAGAGAGAGAGAGAGAGAGAGAGAGAGAGAGAGAGAGAGAGAGAGAGAGAGAGAGAGAGAGAGAGAAGAGAGTAAAGAGTAAGAAGTAGAGAGTAAGAAGTAACGTAAGTAACGTAGAAAGAACGTAAAAACGTAAGTAACGTAACTAAGTAACGTAACG
>NW_012130136.1:258060-260432 GCF_000143395.1 Atta cephalotes
GAGAGAGAGAGAGAAGGAAAGAGACATAGAGAATGAATATTTTAAGCAATACGAAGGAAATGAACAAACGAACAAATCCAATCTGGTAATTTCTCTCTCGTTCTCTCCGTCTCTTTTTTGTTGAAATAAAAACAGTTGATCCCAGATTGCGCGTGGCGAGTAAGGGTTAAATTCCGTCGTACCAACGACGTGGGAGGAGAATTAATCCCTTTCTACCGTATACGAAGTACGCGGCTGTTGACCATGCCACGTTTTAATTAGGCAAATTTTCGTCCCGCAGCCATTTGTCACGATAAAGCCTCCTTGTCATCCGGACGCGACACCCATTGCACTCTCTTTCACCGTCCTGAAAAATTAACGAATGACCCGGTCACGTACTCGCGCACCGATATTTATCATTTTCTCCGGTGCAAGCTTTTCGGCTTGGCAGGCGACACTTTTTTTTTTCTCGTCTTATACAGGCCTGCAAAAGGCAATGGGAAGTTATGATCATCGTGCGACACCGCAAACCACTTCGGACGCTTACAATTTTTTCACGTTGTAACTGCGGGGTTTCTTCCTTTTCCGTCTTGTTTCGGATATAATGATGATTAGGTCAACAAAAATTATCCAATCAGATCACATTCTTCCATAACGAATCTCTGATTTTCTATAAGGGAGATATATGTATATATAAATTAACTCAGCACCCAATATAAAGTATCAATGAAACATGGAATGTAATTGTGCTTTAATGTATAAATTTAATATATTGGATTGAAACTGACGTGTAAATATCGATATTAATTATATAATGCTCAAAGTTCCTTTTTTTTTTAAGTTGAATTTCACTGATTATTACTTCAGTACCAAGCGAGGTACCAAGTATCATACTGTGAATTGTAATTACTCACTGATTCAGATTTAGAGAATAACATTAATCCAAACGGTTTATTCCAGTTAAACACGATGTGATATTTTGTGTTATGGCTAATTTATAACATTTCTGCATTGTCGATTATAAAAAAAGAAAAGGCGGTGCAGCGTAGAGACAAATAAAGTATTGAAATTAAGATGATAAATTATAGTTACAACTGCCATTTTCGATACAGTAGGTACAGAGAATTTCCGAAAAGAACTGAGAGAATAATTCATTGCGGGCCAATTTAAGCTCCGTAAAATTGAGAAAGAACATTTTAAACGAACGGATTTCTTCTAAAGGAAGGACCAAGGAAGGTGTTCTCCAGGAAGAGAGCAAACCTCATAATCACTTCGAAGAAGCGGAAGCAAAGGACTTGGCAAGAGGTGGGTTCTCTTTATGCAGCTTTATACAGAGGGCCGAATTAGCTTGCATTAAATGCGGGCGGCGCGGGTGGCTTTGCGAAGGATAAAATCGCCGGATTGTCGTTTTGCGCGGCGTCCGTGTCGGCGTTACGAAGTTTAAATTAAGTCATTTTAATCCCGCGGGAGGAGAGGGGGGGATTGGCGAGAGGGGAGAGGCATCGAGGAAACTTCGTCGGTGCTCTTGTTAAGTTCCGACGTTAAGTAATCAGATTAGCCCCGGAACTAACCTCGAACGCCGCTGAAAACGTTGCGGCGGGGGAGTTTCGCGTTAATCCAGTTTTGCCCTTGCGAAATTTCGGCTCGGTAATCGCTTAATAAGAAAAAGAAGAAAAAAGAAAAAACGGATTTCGTGATGTGGCATCGCGGAACCACGTTGTGAGAATCTCCGAGGAAATGTGCTACATCTTTCTACAAAGCTAAACGGTTCGATTTCAAAGGAAAATCGGCAAGATAATTTATAAGAGTCATCAATCCTTATTTGTCATCGATATTCACTTGCGATAAATATCAAATCATGCAATTTCCTCTTCATTAAATCTTTCTGAGATCTTATCGCATCATCGTATCGTGACATTCAATATCATCGATGACGTTATTCTTTCAGAAATACCTTACCAACAGTTCTATTAAAATACATTTATTAATAGTTACTTTTTTCAAACGAAGTTACGTGAACGCGGATATATCTTCTCGAGAGATCTCCTCGAAAATTGAAATGCGCGAATTCAACTTATAGCGAATTCGAGCGCGAGCCGTCTCGCTCTCTAAAGCGGAAACTTCGGCCGTCGCGTTAATAATTATAATTACATTATCGCGCCGTGACGTCCGATATGGCGACGTCGTCGGCTGCAAATTTTCAAGCGGCGAGCGCGTCGAGGGAAATAACTCCGGACTTTTCCTCCCGCAGCAATAATTCAGTCGGGCCTGACTTCCGCGAAATGTATATCTAGAGTTAATCGTGTTTTTATCACGGGAAAGAAGAAGAAGAAGAGAAGAAGAAAAGAAAGAAGAGAGAGAGAGAGAGAGAGAGAGAGAGAGAGAGAGTCTCT
>NW_012130136.1:260452-264095 GCF_000143395.1 Atta cephalotes
TAGGTTGGTTGGCACGAACTTTCCGGACAACCAATAATATAATATATAGATAATATATATATTAGTACATATAATAATAATATAAGAATACAAAAGAGGACTAATAGACTCGTAGCCTTCTTTTGTATTCTTAATTATTTTAATTGAGCTTTTTATATTATTTAATAATAATAATAATATTATTGAAGTGCAATTTGAACAGAAAGACATATAAGTATAAATGAAATAATAAATATATATATAATACATCACATAAATGAAACAAAGGAAGACTTGTGTGCATATCCATAGGCATTAGTTGTCTAGACTTAACAATATATATTATATAATTATATATTAATTATATATTATATATTATATATTAATATAATTATATTAATATAATTATATATTAATATATATATTATAATATAATATACTACAGTATATATTATCATATTATATATTTGTATATAATGTGTATAATATTTTAAAAAAGTATAAGTTCTTTTTTGAAATTATATATTATGAATAATTACTTATAATATCCATAGCTATACCCTTTCTTAATGTTTATTATACTTGGCAATGAGTCTTATACGTCACTGTTAGAGTTTTCCCATTTGCCTGCGGATATAACTCGCACATTGAAAGACATAATGTGAGAGGGGGAAGAAAGAGATAGAGAAACAGGGAGTTCCAACTACCAGCAGCAGGAGATACGAGTCGCGCGAATGTCAACAGATTTCAGCGGGTGCCTCTGGAGAAGAGAACTGCCGTCGTCGTTGTCGTCATCGTCGTTACCTACTCATTCGCGTTGCACTAACGAGGAACTCCTTTAATTGGACGTTAACCCGCTCGGCGACATTGAAGATACACGAAACAAACTTTTATCGAGAACACGTGGAATTTAAGAGCAGTACTTCAGTCGATTCGACAGAACCTTAAAGAGAGAGAAGGGAGGGAAGAATCAAGAGCATAGAGACATGCTGAAACGAAAAAAAAAATTTTGCTGGAACGAAGAACAGCGTTAATTCCTCCTGTTCGCCATCTTTCGCCAAAATAATGAGCCCAAATGACTTCGCCGTCACGTTGCCGCCGCCGGCGGTAATTGGGCAAATACAGTCATTAGCGGCCGTACGGCAAAGAAGACTGAGAAGAGGAGGAGAAAGATGGAGATTCCTCAGACCGAAACGACGTATGAATAATTTCGCTTCAAAAAAGATCTACTTCATTTTTTCCTGCTTGCTACTCCCGTAAGTGCGATTTGCATTTTCGAAATATTTTCGAAGCAAAATAAGAAATGTAACGTTTTTCTTTCAAATAAAAATATTTCCTGAGACATCTCTCAATATTTAGTGTACTGTTCGGTACTTTACTGATACAAAAAATCAGACTTTCGATTATTTTTCCGCTACCCTTTCCTACCACTATGAAGTGTATGTAAGAGTATGCATGTAGATGAACTTGATTTAATTTACTTTTCATCTTTTTCTAAGAATTAAAAAAGGATAAAGAATTAAACCGAGATTAAAGTTAACTACATTGATAAATATTTCTATATTGGTAGAAATGGTAAGTCGTATTTCGGAAGCGAATCAAAATCTAAATTAATTGACGAATATTGAAAACGTATAAAGAATTCAATTGCAAAAGAGGAGTTACACAGAAAATATAATTGTGTTATATACATCTGCATTTGTAAGCTCTGCATTTATTGGTGTAAATTCAATTTGCCATATAGTTTTCTAGAAATAAGACAATTATATTATTTCTTTTATTTCTTTATTCAACCTCTAATTCTTTCACAAGAAGGATTTCCTTTCAAGCGACAGTCGAGATACACTCGGAATAATAACGTACGCGGATGTATCTAATAATGAGTTACATGAGCGTGAGATATGATGTTGGTCTTTACAAACGGAATACAAACAAAGATCATTTCGCCGCGTTCCTAGACACGTGTCTAATTAAAAAGGCGCGTGGATGTGACTTTATCTTTCCACGTACTGGTAACTGTGCGTTACCATTTCCGATATGCGGCAGCGCGAAACGAACCAAGCGGCTAGTTGTCGCATTATATCAACATTAGCTTCACTCACTCGGCTCGTATTTCCCAGTTAAGTGATACGAGCTCTACTCTAATACAGAAGCAAGGAGCGAGAGCCGAAGGGAGAAAGATCTGTGCGAAGGAAGGGATGAGGGAGAAGGTAGTATCTACACTATTGCGCGTATACCTAATGCATCAGTGCAGGTTATTACTGCAGTTTGCAAACAGCCGGCAGAACGGTAATGCAATCAGCAGTGATACAATCACGCATGTACCATTCCGGTAACTTCGGGGCGAGTGCGGGTTGGGAGATGAAGCAAGAGGGGTGGGAATTGAAATGACGTTTCACAAAGGCTCCGATGAGCATGCTGCGACGTTGCGCGTCATTCCTTCTATAAACTACGACACGTTAAGGGAATCACTCGGAATATAAAATGCAGAAACGCGGAACAATATGTTTCAATTGTGACAATAGCAAGAATGAATAATGTATTAATTTTTAATATATTATTTGTAATTTTTAATACATTATTCTAAACTTATCGGTATTTTGAAATTTATTTAAAATGGAATAAATTTATTTGAAATCCAAGACATGCTGAACATTTTTTTTTTTGTAATTTCTTTCTTTAATATACTTTTTGCAATTCTCAGAACTATTGGTTAAGTAAAAATGATAATTTTATATATATATTTTATATATATATATAATTTTATATATAATTTATATATAATTTTATATATATATATACACACACACACATATAAAATTGCATTTATTATACATGATGAATAAAGTCTTTTTAATGAGTTACGTACAAATTGTTATTCATCAATATTATAAAACCATATATTTAATAGAGGAAGTTAATTCACAGTTTGATAATGCAAAGCTTTGAATTACAAATTATTAGAATTATCACTGCATGCTTGTATCTCTTTCCAGATATTTTGCAGAATTTTCGATCGACTGATACGCGTAACTCGTGATAATTAGCAATTAATTATTTAAACAATTAATACATTCATCATATGCAGAATTCTTCGTTAAATATCATTTAATGCAAAGTCCTTTATTTCACACTTAATTTTACATTGGAAATTTAAAAAACGTTAAAATTTAATTTATAGAATTATAATTCCAATCGGTAATTAATTTAATTGTTATTGTTTTAACAATTATATCACTATCATTGAAAATTGCTTTAATAATGAATCTCTCATTATTATGTCATACATTACAATTGAATTATAACTTTTTATTTATCTCTTCCATGAATCATACTTATATTTACGTAATTATATTTATACGTTTTATTATGTAATGTACACACATCTGATTTGCAAGAGTTTTTGATTGTTCTGCTTATGACTGTCTCAACCCTTCAGGTCTATTTTACTTAAACATGGTCGCCACAATGAGAGGAATATGACGAGCGTCTCACGAGCTAACGGTTTATGCAGCGTAATTCAGTGCGCTACGTAACATATGCGTTTCATTTTCTATATAATATGTCCTGAGGTATATATAATTTTAGTACATATATATATACATACATACATACATACACACACACATATATATATATATATATATATATATATATATATATA
>NW_012130136.1:265757-269429 GCF_000143395.1 Atta cephalotes
TATATATATATATATATATATATATATATATATATATGTCTCGTTCTCTCGTATACAGAGTATACAGAGTGTTTCGTAGCTTGATTAGTATTATTTTAATGAGGATTTATTTCTATGAATGAACCCGAGTCGATTCTCTCTGGATCTTTATCGTAACTTCATTTCTTTAATTCTGATATCAATATCAGATAAACAGGTCGAATATTTCGTTGAATAAACCATATATTAATCATATATTAACATCCAAAATAACCAAAATACTAAATTCCATATTCCATTCGGATTTGTATCCATTGAATTTCGAAAAATGAGAATTCTTCGATTTTCTATCGTCTATAAATAAATAATAAATATCAGTGTTATCGAGATCAGAAGATCGGTACAATCTTCGTGTAGATATGTGGCTATAGTACACCAGGTAGATAGGACGAAGAGACGTCGAGAATCATGAGAACATAACTCTCGCGGAAAAGACTCAAGGCGACCTCATCTCTATGTTAATCTTCCCTCCGCCCCTCGAAAACTCTCCGCGCCCTTAGCCCGAGGCGTTCCTACAGAGAAGGATCGGGGAATGCGCCTTCCTTCTCCTTCGTCGTTCGCGCGGCTCGTTTGCGGCCTCGAGGCTAGCCGGTTAGTCCGATTTCAACTTGGTGGACCACACCGACGCAAACGATTCCGCGATATATGTTCGCGCGACTGGAAATAGGATACGCACCAAGTGAGCACTGTTCACGATCGGTATCGTGGGCGATGGAGATCGGGAACGGACAAAAATTTATAAAAAAAAATCATCAGCCTCGACATTGTTTTAAGGTACCACTTTCCATGTTATGAGCGATAATTCTGCCATCGATACTAATTCAATATCTTTTCATGAATTTTCTAACAGTTAGTAAAATTAAATTATAATGAAATAGAATAATGTCCGATTGTTCATTTTCTAGTTTCATTAACTTGTTAGATCTTAATCTGATGATAATGTAAAAATTTTTTTAGCTATGTTTAACTAAACTGATGGTTATAGGATGAGAAAGTTTTAAGTTTTTTAGATTAGTGATTAATCATAGCTGAAAAAAAACATGATTTTTACATTATCGTCAGGTGAAGTCTAACGAGAAAATAAGAGGCTGAATCTAAAAGATAATTATCCGGTTAAGTGAGATAAAATCTAAATCACAATTAATTAGAAAATGAAAAAACTCTGGCCTAAACTAGAGAAAAAATAATCTACGAGATTTAATGCCAGTTAAAAATCAATGATTGAAAATCAAATATAGTACTAAATCATGTACGAACATTCATTTTCTGTAGATGTTACCTTTTTGGCAATAAAACGCTTTTTTTTTTAAATTTAGTGAATTAATTCCATGATCAATATTCGTTTCCTGGCAAATCACGCATGAGAATACGGCATGCGATAAAAAGAAGCGCTAGGTCTCGAAAACAAGTATAAATATCAATAAATGTCCGCATATAACAGGGAGAGTGAATCTTTCGGCATTTACGGTTGAAGGAATTAAAACGTGTGCGACACCAACACGCATCTTTACGCGCTCGCTCGCGCTCATATTATATTTATGGCGAGGATTTTCCTCGGGCGTGCACGTGCGTTACGCGCGAAAATTATAACATGTAGGTGTTCGTTTCCCGATGCCTTCGCAGATATACGGATCGTTAAATGCGACGAATTTACGCGCGCGTCTTTTCACGACGCAGTTCGGCACCAGGGCTGACTTTATTATCATATGTTTCGCGCCTACACCTATGAGTCGCATTTAAACGATCGGATGACTCGCGATATACGTGATGAAGAAGACGTATTGAATACAGGATCTTTTATGAGGGATGAAATTTAGAAAAGACATTTTAATTTATAGTCAAGCTTTCCTTTTTCAACAACAAAAATTTCAGTTGACATCATTAATTATGAATTAATTGATCGCAATGAATGTAGAAAAATAATGTTTAATGCTCATTAAAATTAATGGCAAATTTTATGAAAAATACATGGAAAGAATGATGTTGGTTACTGAAATATTTAAAAAATCTGTAATATCTAATTGTAAGATTTAAATTTTTTTAATGTAACTTTGAAATAAAACTTTTTTTTGTGAATTTTTGAAATTAAAAATAACAATAAAAATAAAGCGAAGTAGCAAGCGAGAGTATAGCATAGTTAGCAATACTTGTAGTTAAGCTTTTACAAAAATCTTAGTTGACGTCATTAAATTATGGACAAAATTAATTGCAATAAATGTAGAAAAATAATATATATAATAATATATATAATATATATAATATATATAATACTCATTAAAATTAATGGCAAGTTTTATAAAAAATACACGGAAAGAATGATTTTGCTGAAATGTTTAAAAAATATGAAATATTCTAAGATAATATCTAAGATTTAACTCTTTAAAATATAACTTTGACGTGGATTCTCAATTTGAAAACAACAATAGAAATCAAACAAAATTAATGAGAGTACAGTATGATTAGCAATTTAAAATTTAATAAGTTAAATACATATTTAAATAAAATTTTGTTAGATCATCAAAATATTAGGTATGGGAAAAAGTTCGTGGCGTTTTTTTAATGCCATCTAACGGGAAAAATTATGTAGGAAATTTGGGCATAGTGAGCAATACTACAAAAAATTTTGATATTCTAACAATCAGCTTGAACGTCTCATAATTATTGTGACAATCAACAAAATTATTCTCAAATTTATTATTTAGAGTGTGTTTTAAATATTTTATTAGAACCATTCTTTCTGTGTCGTCATTTCGAGTGATTCTATATATATATCAAGCAAGAAAGAATGAAATATGACATTCATCGACGATATTGATCGACATATTTTACGAACCACTTTATATAAATCTTAATCTTAGAGTTTCAGGGTCCTACCAAAAGGTCAATGATAGCGGGATTGGAAAGGTAGTAAAGAAGGGAGAAGAGTCAGAAAAGCTCAACGCGATATGAGATATGAAATTATTTACAAGTCCGGCCAATAAGCTATCAGAAAGCTATTAAAAGTTTTCGCGATCTAGAAATAACGTCTGCACCCGGTGGGGTCCTCTCCGAGGTATGATCTACTCCTCACCACGATTCACTCACTCAAGCTCTATCCCCGATAACGTTTCTACGGTGTGGGAGGGATGCGTGCCGTCTAAATGACTTTTTCCCTCTATTTCCAGCGCTTTTCTTCTGGCCGCACGTCACTGCCGCTAGGAAGAAGAAGCACTTCCGGCGTCCAGCGTTGAAAACGCGTTTGACGGAAGCTACCGCCACCGCGGCCGACGAAGATCCTTCGTCTTCTTCTTCATTTTCTTTCTCACGCAACTACCTCGACAGGCGATTTCTCTTTTCATACAGCAAGCGTTTCGTAGTGCCCATTGAATTGTCTAAATCAGAGGTTTTCAACCGACACAGAATCGAAAGGATACATATGAAATCGATACAGCTGACGGAGCAGAATTTCATCGAATTTGCCGATCAAATAACTTGCAAACTAATTGAACAACATTTAACATTATCTGAATTTTGGACTAAATTCTGAAATATTAAATTAATGGTTATCTTTCTGTTCGTTTGATTAAATCCAGTTCTTTTCATTTATTTCGTTTAAATGTTTGATGATGATGTTGCATGTATAATATGTTATAT
>NW_012130136.1:275649-277221 GCF_000143395.1 Atta cephalotes
ATATATATATATATATAAATTCAGAAATATCTAAGCACTAAGATCCTGTCTGAACGTAGGAATTCTCGTATTTAATTATAATATATCGTATTTATTCTCATCGGTCTAAATTCGTATCATATTTTTTAACTAGAACTTCAAATAATAATAGTTAATAAAAATAAAAATAAGTTATAACGTGCCTAATATTTTTGGCCAAGACTGTATATAATTCTTCAGAATCGCGCAAAAAAGAAACACAACAGACGAATGTCTCGTTCGACAAAAATTCATTTAGCATGTTTAGCTTAAGGACATTCCGTTCGATATCGTTTCTTCAAGGATTTTCCGACGGAATAACGACCAAGCGATATGCGCGGAAACGACATTGTTTTCAATCTGCTCGTTGGCCGTCAGAAGCTATCAGGATGATTCCGGCGTTATTGACTAAATCGCTTTTGGCACCGAGTGTTGGGCACAGAGAGGATAGTAATTTTCTACACGAGAACGTGCACTCTATCTCTATGAGGACACTGACTCGATATCATTCGAGAGGACTGAAATAAAATAAATGCCGCGAATAAGGAGGCCGCGGGATATGCTCGCATTTTCGCCGAAAGGCACCCCCATAACTGTCTCTAATAACTGTCAGCCGCAGTCGCACTTATAAACTCCCGGATCCGGGATTCCTTCGCCGTCACGACGAGATTAATCCCAAGCTCACTCACCCTTCTGGTTGAGTACGTTTGCATCGTAACTCTCTTTAATCCAAAAATAGAGTCGCGTTCTTCGCGCGAAGAAAGATACGCCGTTTCTTTCTGTATTGCTAGAAAAGAAATCCGAACTGGACGAAGTGTGAACTCACTAATTAACTTAACCGCTCTTTCGTCGTGACGTTATTAATTCTTAATAAGCTAGATCATTTGACTTTCTTTCTTGAAGAAAGAACGAAAATCGTATCGCCGATGTGACATTCTGTTATTTAGAAGGGTGAAATTAATTTTTCATGTTTCTATCTTTTTGTGAAGTTTACAATTACTTTCATCGAATTCTCACTACCCGTTCACTACTCATTTTTCTCTCTACTTTCCTACATTTTTTTTAGTCGTCAGATCATACCGGCATTCTCTACGCTTCTCCCTTTTTCTTTCTAGTGTCTGGCGCGGTATTGGATCTGGACGTAGCGTAGAGCTATCGTGTTACGTTTACCGCGAAAAAATTCCGGTCTTGCTGATTCGATCAACCTGCCGCGAGGACGGTACGCTCTATGAAACTCCAAAAAGATCATCAAGGAATCTTGCGAGAATCGTGTATCGTTTAATGGAAAATCATTATTTTATTTGAAAAATAAATAAAAAGTAGATAAATCTCAGATATAATAATTAATGTGTGCAGAAAAAATACAATCTTACTATTATACATTGTTGACATTTGAAGTTATTCTTATGATTATTTAAAAAGTTTTTAGTTTTATCTTATTTTATGTTAATTTGATTATAGTTATAACTAGAATTTTATATACTTATATATTCTAAAACACAAAAAATCTATAAAAATGCTACTTGATTATGAGAATCTCAAAAAATTATTTTA
>NW_012130136.1:277241-282417 GCF_000143395.1 Atta cephalotes
ATTCAAATGCAGATATATATTAATTTCTGTATAAATTTTATTTGGAAAAATTAGCACAAGATAGATAAAACAGTAACGATTTTTTTTTTGCTTTTTTTAGAAACGCTTAAAACTCTAGATTACGAATTGTCGTTTCACGTTAAAACTTAGTTATTTGAAATTATCAGAACATCGAATTTCATATAAATCGAAATTCGGAAATCGGAAATGCTGAAATTCGCGAACTGCTGAAATTGTCTATTATTCTTTTTTTTACATAGAAATTGCTTCTCGTTTCCGTCGTTATCAGTTCAGTCCATTTTGTTTTCCACAATAGCGTCGTTTGCGCATTCTGTCGAAAGCGATTATTAACTCACTCTCTTCTCTCAGTTGAATATTTATTTTTTCTGTCGCGACCATTTTTTTTTTCGAAGAATTAAAATTTAGCACAAAGACCATCTCACGAAAAAAAGTTCACTTGAAAAATGACTCGGGATAAAAGTTTAATGACCGCAATTATTTACGTCGCTGGTAAAACGTGTTGCCGGATTTTGTATCTCATGTGAAACGAGGAACAGCACCTAGCGCAGTCGAATGGTCGGCCATTCAGATTCAAATTTCGATAGGTCGTTCGAAGTACCACCGATTCATATTCGATCCAGTTCGGATTTTGCGTTTACGAACATCTGGACGATGCAACGAAATCGAGAGGATTGTTGATGCAACAAACAAAACTCCAATTTTGAAAGAATAATCATTCAAAGAGACAATAAAAAAAATTATTATAGAAATTCTGCAATTTAACTTAAATGAGTTTAAATAGTCATGAATTCTAATGTTTATTCAATCTTTTTTATGATTTTTCCAATAATTTTTGAGTTACTTTAGTTATATACGAGCCATTTTTCTAACTCCATAAATTTTGCGTGGAGGGCAATCGAAATATTTTGGCAATCGGATCTTATTGGATCGTCTCTTACGAGGGTGTATCGATACTTCCATCACAAATCCCACAATTACCAGATAGAAAGCTCGAAGAACGAATAGGGACAACATGTTTCGGTCGAAGGTTTCGTGAAAGTGTAGAAACAAAGTTAGCATCCTTGTCGTTATCGAAATTCCACGAGGGTTCTTTCAATCTCTCCGTGCCCCTGCAAACTATTTCATTCATGTGATATGTATTAATTCTCGTTTTCGCCTTGAACGTTTTACTGGAAAAAAAAGTAAAACCGAAAAAAACATCTTGCGATTCACGATTCTAATAAACGTACTTATTATAAACTTAAGAATTAATAAGTATGTTAATTTACATTTTCTAGTTTCTGGTGTCTCTCGAGAGTCGTCATTAAACACATATGACACTGCTGTCACAGTCGGTAATAACAACCACGTCGGATCGTGAGCCACCCTCTTGTCAAGATGAGATCTCGATCGAGTTGCCTCTTCCCCGCAATGGTTAGAAGTTACGAACTCCTTCCGGAGATCGTTTAATTCGAGCTGCCGCCGGCGTCGAAAGGGAAGGTAACGGGATACCTAAAACTCCGTCACTCTCAAGATGCCGGCAAGTCACCCCCGTAAGTTCTTCCGCCATCATCGCTGCCTCTCCTTCTTACTTTTACCCCTGTAAGTCCGCGGGGAGAGCTTTTGCACGCACTCATGTCTCGAGTTTCTCACCGGTGC
The DNA here is from genome assembly GCF_000143395.1 of Atta cephalotes. Classification (NCBI taxonomy): domain Eukaryota; kingdom Metazoa; phylum Arthropoda; class Insecta; order Hymenoptera; family Formicidae; genus Atta; species Atta cephalotes. The sequence continues at coordinate 278,901 of NW_012130136.1, forward strand.
TTTATTAAGCCGAAGTCTCTCCCCTTAATGGAAACGATTTTGGCAAGCTTGCATGCTATACTAACAGGATAGAGAGTACGCCGCTAAGGGATGCCAGGGACACCGACGTGATCTCAGTGAAGGCAATCTTGGTCTTTGCTAATGTACGCCTTGCTTAGTACGCCTTAACCGGCAACCTTGTGATTTCATGGATACATAAATAACGAGACTGTTTTAGGCCATGTATAAGTTTGTTCACGTTGTAATCCTCCCAAATTTTTGCTCTTAAAACGAGATAAATATATAAGTGTTGAAAAGAGAAAAAAATAAAGAAAAATTCTCTAAAATACAAAAAATGTAAACAGACCTTATAATAAGAATTTTTTATTTATCTTCAAACTTGTTGAAAACCTGTGCATACATTAAAAATAAAAATGAATTAAATGTATTTGCGAAGTTAATTTAGTTTCAGAGATTGAGAATTTGCAGCGTATTAATAAAAAAATGCGTATATGCATAAAGAATTTTAGTCATTTTTTTTGTTTTTATCAGAAAGCGCATAAAAATTTCAAGGAAAATAACATACAATATTATTTAATGATCAGCACGAAGAAAAAGGATTTCGTTAATTTAAGAAACCATACATCAGTAACTTTAACAAATAATTTGTAGATATAGACAATAAATTATATTGATTTAATTTGTTGTGATTGCTGCTAGTCTGCTATTCCAATCATTTATAAGTAATAAAAGTAATTTATGTAAAATCTAACCTATTGTTTGATAGTCTTTTATTGGCTAGCAATAAAATTAGTAAACTAATTATTTTGATTTATATCATAAATCGTGTATTATTTGTTACATTAACGGATAATGAGAAATTATTCGCAATACTAACTGATCATTTTCCAATCAAATCATCACATATTTGTCATCTCTTTTTTATTCGTATAACAAACAGCTCACTTCTCTCAGTGAATAATTATATCGTTTATTCTACATTTTCGACACACTATATCTCGATAATAAGCACGAATATGAGTCCATGAAACGTGAGGCGTGCGACGAGAGATGAAGAACTTTTATCACGCGCGACATCGCATTAACGCGCGCTCGTATCGGAACTTCCGGTTACCTGAAACGCGTCTCGCTGTCGTAGGAATCGCCCATTATTCGCGGACTCTCTCTCCACCCCGGTCGTAAAAGTACTTCCTCTAGTCTAGAAAGAGAAGGAAGAGGAGGAAAAGCGAGCGGACGACCGGCCGGACCGGGGACACTAATCGCGATGGGCTTAACGAGTGATAAAGCCCGAGCTCGTGTGTCCATCGGGTAAACGTTGCTGGCTCCCGCCCGTCGTAAACTCGGTTTAAGTGGAATCTGCGACGAGGAAATCCGCAACATTTCACCAGCCACAGGAACGAAACGACGTGGAATCATTCGTCAGTTTCCACTAAAAACTGTTTATTCTAATTTCGTTTCTACTCAGCGAGAAAAGGTTTTAATTGCGATAAATACATAAATTCTAGATATTCGAAAGAAAATTAGCGATGAAGTGTAACCAGCGAATTCAATATAGAAATATTATTCAATTTAATTATTATATTTCATTATTTTATATTCAATTCCTTCAATTTCCTTCTTTATAAAAATTCATGCATATGTAAAATAAAAGTTGGCCGTTACTTGAGTTTTGATAATAATGATCTTATATCCTCTCTCGATGTATGAGAGATGTATAATTTTCAACATTACATAAATGACTGTAGATTCAAAATATCATATGTGCAAGATAAAATAAGATAGTGAGAAAGAGTTATATTCTCTTCTATCGTCGTATTTCACGTGTCGGTTACATGGCTAGATCGTTCTTGATACAGCCCTGTTCAGCTATGGTATACGGTATATAAATGCAGAAATAGCTAGCATGAAATTCGCAGTGAATTACGCGGTATAGCGAATATACGGGAAATTTCAGCAATTTCGTCCGTACGAACATTAATCCGAGTAGACGTGAATTAGCAGAACCTTAACACACTATACTGGGTGTTCCAGAAAATATTAGGTTCGCAGTTAGGGAGATAAAGTGATGATGAAATAAAGAGAATTCCTCGTTTTAATTGATATTTTATAATACGAAATATAAACGCAGATAAGTGAAAAAGTCACAGTCGGTCGAGATGGTTCTTTATGTCTAATCATATTTCTTTTGTGAAAAAAAATATACCACGAAATTGTGTAATCAAATGATGTATTAACAGTTTTATGTAAAATAACTTTTCATAAATACATTTTATAGAAACTAACAGAATAATTTATAAAAATTTATGAAACAACTTTTTTGAGAGAAGATTCCTTTTACGTTTCTTTAAAGTGCGAAGAGATGCAGACGCATCTTTGTGCATCGGCTTGTGTCTCCATCTCGTGTCGAGTTGCCACACTTTCGTTTCATCTATTCCAGCCACATGAAGAATTTCTTTTAATTTTAATACATAGTCAGTTGTTTCTCTCGAAATAATACTTTGCATAAAAACACATATTCTCGAAATGTTCTCGAAATATTAATATAATTTTTCCACTTTAAAAACAAAAAATATAATAAAATAATTTTTTTTGCGCAATTTCGATATCGTTTTTTTTTTGTAATGTTTTCGAGCTTATAACGACAGCAAGTAAAATAACCCATTTTGAGCAATTTCAGTTTGTATACAGAATTATAAATATTAGCAAACTTTTTCGATGAGATTGCATCTAGCTTTAGCAATTTTTTTTCATGTGGTTATTTTCCGGAAAAATAAAAGTTAAAATTCCAATATACGCACGTACGCTCTCGGCAGTTTTTTTTCTGTATGAATTTTGTTCTGATTGATTAACTAAACATTTCTCGTTTCTATCACGCTAATCTTATACGATATTGGAATAGACATAAACTTACTGATTACTCAGTTGTTTATAATTAAAGTCATTATTCGGCTTGGAGATAGAATTAGAATAACGTCGCGGGGTTAGATATAGATTTCTCTTTCTATCATCAGGTTAAAATGAGATTGATTAACCTCTGAATTAGCGAATTATCTTCGCGATTACAGAAATGTATTTTTTTATATACGTATTTCTGCTTGGGACATGATTGCAATTTAGAGTTTCCAAAAAACTCGATTTTGTGTAAGAAAAAGCTGTTTTCGACATTGTGTCAATATTTATAATAATTACAATGTATCACAATTCTTTAAATTTAAATATTTTACAATGTATAGCCTTGGCCAAAAATATTAGGCATCTATATTTTATTCATTTATTTGGAATTCTTTTATCTATATTATCATCTATTGCAGTTATGTATAAATTCAAAGAATTCTTGAAACAAGGAATAATTTACAACAAATGTCATAAATCAACCTTTTAACTAAAGCTTAGAAAATGGGGAGTTCCAGGTTCAAAGCTTGATTTAAGGCAATATTTTTCACAATAAATTATTCGCAGATTTTAAGATTTTTATTAACACTAACTATTAATATTTTATAAATATTTTATAATATAA
>NW_012130136.1:282555-338710 GCF_000143395.1 Atta cephalotes
ATAATTTATTTAATTATTTATTTATTCGATATATTATCCAATTTTTTCAGGCTTTGATAATTAATTCTATACTAGTTTTGTACTAATTTTGTTAAAAATAAATGTGATATATATATATATATATACATATATATATATATATATATATATATAAAGCAAATGATTTGACAACAATATTTCGTGCCACCTTGTAAGAAACTGTATTGAGAAAAATTAAAACAAAAATTAAAAATTTAATCAGAAAATTGTCTGGTTAAATCTACTAAAATTCTAATTGAGATACCCGGAATTTTGATTGATTTAATCCGAATCTTCTTAATCCGTTTTCAATCAAATCATTTTTTTCAGTGTGAATCTTTTGATGAAAAAATCATCAAAATAGTTATAAAATAATAATAAACCGCGTCAATCAACAGAGAATGCAGGAATTTTAAAAATATTCTTTTTCGGGATAGAGAATTGAAGTGGAACTAATTCACAACAAAGATCCTGTCACTCGATGTGCTTGGAAAACAAGAAGCGCAGCACAAGTCGAGCGTAATATGAAATTTTCACCATTTTCGAAAAGGCTATGGTGAGATGGCTGAACTCGTCGGAAAAATCCTTGTCGCTCAAATGCACTCAAGAAAATAACAAGAAGTCGGGCGATTGGATCGGTTGAAGGCAGAACGTGGCATGGGTACCCTTTACGAGGTCGATGAGAAAAATTTCTATGACGGAGAATGCACTCTCGTGGAATTAACGGAAGAGAACAGAATCGGACCTCGTTGTACGAGATGCATAACGTGCATGATGTAACACGTGGCTCGCAAAAATGACAGTTTTTCGTGAAATTGTAACGTGAATTCACGATAAGATTCCTGCAACTTTATTGAATTTTCCAGAACGACGAGACACTCCCGATTCTGAATTCCGCCCAATCGTCGAGATGCTTTCGCTGCAAGATGCTCCAAGACGCGTGGTCGATGAAAAGTGCAAGTACATGCGAAAGTCGTGGCCACGATGCGTTAAAACCTCGGTTTACCGATGTTCTCAGCAGCTCGAGCGGTAGTAAAATTTTATCGTCTGTCCCAGGTTTTCCCTCGGGAAAGCACACCTTCCCGAAACAGCGAGCTGAAATCTACGATTTTTATCAAGTCCGTAATGTCGAGTAAACTGAGAGCATATCTCAAAAGCACTTATTTTTTTCTTAAACATTAATTTTTTACTGTTACATGGAAAGAATGGGTTTTATCGAAGTATTAAAAAATTTAGCTAGATATAGATTTGAAAATAATTTGATTGGACTATCAAAATAATTATGTAGGACGCTTAAAATAGTTGCTAGAATGTAAAAACGGTTTGTAGTATAAATATAATAATATCTGATCAAATTGCTATTTAAATCAATTAAATTGTGATATGAAATCCGATGATAATAAATCATAATATTAACAAATTCTATATATTATATCTAATATTATATTATATTAAAGAATTAAAAGTTTTGAAATTAAATTCACTCGGAAAGAATGATTTTACTAAAATATCTAAAACTTTAAGTAGCTACAGATCTGAAAACAATTTTGTTGAACTATCAAAAACATTATATAGGACGCTGAAGTTTAATTAATAAGCAATGTTGCAAAAAGTTTTGACATTCTACCAACTTCAGTGTCCTATATAATTATTTTGATGATCTGGAGAAATTATTTTATATGTATCTAGCTAAATTTTTAAATATAAAATCTTCTCATTCTATGCATGATTATTACTTTCATTAATTGCGTTAATTTTTTCTAAGCAATATATCATTCTAATGCATATTTTGGATTCTGGAGACGTATTTTCAATCTAAATTATTACGATTATCGACAAAGAAAAGATCATTAGTCTAGAAAGATCTCGCAACACGAAATGTTGCAAATCCACGATCGATCGTACGATAATCCACGCGGAATGGATCACTCATCCGCGCGAGGTGAGGCCCCTCGCGATGGAAATCGTCGCTCGTCGAGATGCTTTTAGGAGCGGATTCGAGGTAATCCTCTTTGCGCCGGGTTGCGTGAAAAAGGAACAGTAACGATGGTCGGTCGAAGGAGGACGGTGCCCGAAAAAACGGTGCGCGTTCTTCATGCTCCAAAACTCGCCACGTGATACACGCGTTATTCGCACTCGCGAAAAGATATTTTTAATTCCTCGTTTTTTATCGCTTTTCATTAAAACAAAAAATTCTCTCAATCTAAAACCACATGTCCTCAATGAAAACGAACCTGTACCAATTACGAACGTTCGTTTCCTTTATCCCGAGAATCGCAGTTACTGGCCTTTCGAAAGTTTCAGTTCGTATTTTGTTTGAATGGACTGGCCGGCACTGTAAAACACATAATCTCATTCTCTTTCATTCTCATTATTATTCGAACTAGAATTAAAAAAATTCTTCGTTACATCGCTGTTAAAAATTCATGTCTTTTATAAGTACCGCGATTACTTTTTTGCGCATTAACCTTGAATTTTTTACGTTATACGTTCTTAAAATGTTCAATTTTTCACGCTTTTTTCCTCCAATATTATTCATAGTCAACACCAAAGACGTCGAATATCTTCCATTTTTTTTACGAGTCGTATTCTTTTGTATACTTCTTATTTTTGTCGAGTCGTATTTTTGAGTCAACTACCTGCTCCATTTTTTTTCGTGAGGATTCCCCATTTATCGACGAAAATATAAGCTGATCTTTATCAAAGTTCGATATGTTTCACTTTCGAGATAAGCCACGATATTATCTTCGTTGTCTCCAAGTTACCGAGCAACAATGACGACGATGACAATGACGACGACGACGACGATGACGATGATAAACGTGCGCCGCTTACCTTAGAAATCCGACTGCAGTGACGAAGTCGTCGATTTGCTACGAGCGCATCTCTGCCGCGGACGATTTTCCTTGCACTTGATTCCGCTCGCGCGAAACACCTTTCCGGCGTGACAAAGTTGCAAGTCGTTGCAACCCTCTCCCTCGTTGTCACACAAACTACTTTGCTGATAACACTAAGGACACAGATCGCGGAAGAAAATCGCACGACACTTCACTCGGCGATATTTCACTCATCGATCCTCACACGTGAAATCGCTTTGCAAAGTTGATGATGTAATACGAAGACGTGCGGTACGAAGATGATGTAGCTGATGATGAGTCTTCGCAGACGATAGAGTGAAACCTAGAAAGCCGCATGCGGCAGCCATATGCAGCTCCGAGAAAGGTAATTCCGCCCTGTTTGCAGTGTTGCGAGACACTCTTGAAGTCGGCACAAAGGGCCGTCTAGTCGCCTCCCTTCGTCGCGAAGGGCAGTCGCCAACTCCGTGCTGCTAAGGGGTCAGTAAACTCCGACCGGCGGCAAAGCCTCGGGCACTTTCTCGCTTGCCGCGGAAAGACGGGGTAGAAATCATACGGTTACTCGCGAACTCAGAACTCTCCAAGTCAAATGCACTCGCGAAGCACTTCGACTGCGTTTTCTTTTATCCTGAGATGAGCAATGTAATCGTCGAACGTGATTTTCTTTCATCAGTTTTCATCGCACGGATCTTGCAACCCACCTTGTTATTGTACCTTTCTATTTGCTCCGAGAGAATTTGAAAGATCCGTCCGGAGATGGATGATCTCGAACGAGTTTACTCACAATCGATTTCTCACGTCCGCGACGGAATTGGCGAAATTCGCCGGATTGTCTGGAGCGGACCGGAAGGACAATTTCTTTCTTTTACCACAATGAGACGTGAAAAATCTAATCGAGGCGAGCTACCAGGTCGAATTTTCCAGCTTGGGATATCGCGTTGAACACAATCGCGAGTCTCGTCGATGAGATCCGTTCACTCACGAACACGAATTTTCGCATTCGACCGGCGGCAAACGAGACCTCTTCCTTTTTCCTCTTTCTCGCCAATGTACCCCCGCACTATTTCCCCCTTTCACTCAATTTTCACGTTCACTTCCTGCGACGTATATCGAAACCTCCTCAGCACTTCCCGTTTCTTTTCGCCGCGCGAAATATTTGCCCTAATTCCAGGCGAGATGACGAAGATTCTGCCAAATTCTCACTTACTAGATTTAACATGAGAAACATTGACTGATAAGATGCTGCTTGTTTATTTCACTGTGTTATTCCAATCAATAATGGTGTTGCAAAATCCATCGACGTGCTTCAAAACTTCACCTCGACTCAAGTCGGTTTATGATTGAAACTTTTCTAGATCGCTCTAGATTCTTGACTTTATCGTCGCACAAACACTCTACTCTCTCCCTTATTATCTCTCTTGTTATCGAAACGATCATCGCTTCATGGCCGCGCGCGGCACACTGTTGCTCCGTACGATCGTCCGTCGCTTCGAGCTCGGTCGCTGGCTCCCACCAAGCCGTCACGACTCACCCTACCCTACAAGAGACCACCCCACCATGTACCATTGCGTTGGCGATCCCCTCTCCGCGCCCCTATTCTGAGTCGACCGATTCCTCTTCTTTCTTTGGGTGCGTGTGGCGGACTCCTTTCACAAGGGTGCCGGACACAAAACCCACGGGAGGGCAAAAGGGATACAGGGTGAGGGGAACGGGCGGTCCCATCCTCTCGACGCACATGTACATCAGGAGAGGGGCGGACAAGGGGATGGAGAGCTCGAATTTGTACGCTGCTCCGATTCGTCCTCTCGGGTTTCGGGGTCTAGAAAGACCCGTTGTTATACCGATGATTTCTTGATTGTTGGATTTGGCTTATATGAAAATATTTACTAGTTTTTCATCTTCTTCACAGTGTTCATCATCTTCACAGTGGAATATTTATTTAGCAGTTTGATCGATAATAAATTATCTAACGTAATGTATTATTTATCATACATGCGTGTATAAAATATAAATAAATTTCTTCTAAATTTAATGTTATAAAGATGATCAAGTATCGTAAAATTCTACAATTTTCTTTTTTCTTACACTTTTCTAAATCTTCTGTATTTGTTTTTCTTTTAATTCATATAAAATTAAAAAAGAATCGAATTATATAAAAATTACAAATTTCATACTAAAATATCACGTGAATTTGACTTTTTTTTTGTAGAAATTTTAAGCTATATACTTGGGTTAGGATTAATTTTCTGTGTATCATGTTTCATGGTCGATCCAGTTTGGTGTCCTTCAAGCCAGAGGCATTATATATTTGAAGGATCATTATACCTGTCTGCATAGTGGTGCCCTCTCAATCGTGACAGGACATTACGTGTATACAGAAGGATATTCCACATATTCATGCGATTAACATGCTTTAAAGTTTTATTATTAAATATAAGATCTATAACTCAACTTACTATAATATGAATAAAAAATTACATGAGATCAAAAGACAATAACCGAATAATAACAACTCAATAATTCATTATAACAACATTATTTTGTCATAATACTCGCTAAAAATTTATTTAATATAAAGCAATTATCACTAGAAATATAAAGGGAGCAGTTTTTTGCGTCGTTATTAACCATTTCTATTGTTTAGATTAATATTTCTTGTATAAAAGATAGGATTTTAAAATGTTTGACTTTTCAAAATAATTGTAATTATTAATAGTTTAAGTAAATGTAATAATTAAATGTAATAATTAATTATAAATAAATAATTGTTTTTGATTGTGAAAAAAAAGATTGTGATTGGTGACTGACGATTACTTTTCAATCAATTCGAGCAAAGCAGTGACTGTTGCTCTGATTGGTTGAAAAATAATTGTCAATCATTGATCACAATCGTGTAATCTAGTGTTTATGGCTTAAGGCTCAGCACAAGAGTTATTGTAACTAAGTCGTGGAACGTAAGTTATAATTATAGATTGACCAAAACATTGTTGACTTACGACTACGTTTCACGATTCAGTTACCATCTTTATGCTGAAGCCCTTAAGCGAACTCGCGAGTTTACATCTAACTTGCGATGATTGCGCATCGTTGGACTCACACAATGAGACGAAGCCATAAGTAAGAACGACAGAATGCGTTTTGTCGCAGAAGTCTGTAAATAAGAGACAGTAAGCGGGTGCTGTGAATTTCACGAGATGCGACGATGACAGCATTTTACATTATAGACACGGGTATCAGACGAATACCAGTTCAAACAAGGGAACTCACGTCGTCGCGGGAAAACGCACTAATCCTGCGACATAGCGAATCGCATCGTTCTCTATGCGTCTGCTACGACAATCACCTCCTGGTCGACGAATCCGAGAACGATCGATCGAAAGACAATGGCTCTCAAGGGAAGCCTAATCGATTGGCTGTGTTTGACGCCATCTCGCCTAATCTTTCAGGAAAGTTTTTCCGCATCACCCGTGCGGATTCCTCTGCACGAAAGACCGTAAAAGAACCCACCGCTTGCTAAGTGATATCGATTGCGCCACGTTGCACTTTCAAGCCCGCGGTGCATAACGGATCACGTAACCGATAATGATCACCTTGCGTCTCGATACGTGTTGTAATTACTCTGCAAAACGTGGGTTATTTAAAATGCATCTATAGAAAATTGTTTAGCGATGAATTTGTAATCTTAAAATAACAGGTTGTTATTGTAATTATATATTGGATTTTCTTTTTTCTATTTATTCATTTTTATGATAATAATTCGCAGTATATTAAAATCTATTAAAATAAGTATTGTTCTCTATGTGTTGGAAATAGAAAAAGAAAAGAGAATAAGTCCATTAACGATTTTATTCTCAAACGCTATCGATACATAAATTTTATGTATAAGTGAGCGAGACACTGAGTATGCCTTTAGTGGCCATTAAGAGGTCCAATCTGCTATACTAAAAGTTGGAACAAGCGGAGGTAAGCTAGCTTTTAAAAATTCTGTCCGTTACATATCAGTTTGAATTTCCTGGTAATCAGTATTATAACAGAGAGCGTGGAAAGTGATTTCAATTTTTAAATAGTTTGTATTATTCCATATTTTATTCAAATGGAGGGAGATATATACTTGGATTACATGCTTCATATTATTTCAAGATTAAATTTAAGAGAATGCTTATTCTTTCTTTCTTTTTAAATTAATGACTAGGTTATTTGTTTTATATAAGTCTATATTATAAATATTGTGTTACATTAATTACGAGTAACTTACTTCCTTGTATTGTTATATACATAAAATTTATTAATAGTAATACTTGTACATATATGTCATTCAATATCGATAGCGTTCTATGATTAAAGATATTTTATGTTACAGAATTTGTCCTTTTATTTAATTTCATGTATGTGTGTATATTCTTATAAGAAGTTATTGCCCTATTTTAGTTATAAATAAATATATATATATTCTATTCGTTTCTCTAATTATCGATTTATCGAGGTTCGTATCGGAATCTCAACATTTTCACGCGGAGTTAGATGACTCGCTATACAAAATACGTTTTTCTTATCTGAAGACCGCTTATCAGACCGGCACCTCAAGCGTGGTAAGTCGGATTAGATGGACGAGGTAACGGAACGTCCGTTTTCTTATCGACACGGCGGAAATCCGGCGGATTCCGATTCCCGTGGAACTCGCGGGACCATAATTCGACGTATGTGGGTCATTTAGCTCTCGCGAGACAGCGAGAGGAGATGAAGGTGGAGAGAAGAACGAACATAGGGGAAATGCTCTGGATATGCAGCACGTGGACGGATATCCTCGGTGCGCTCGGAAGACCAGGAACGTGCCCGAGCCTTCGACGCGTTCGTAATATTACGGGGATCTCCCGTCGGCGAGACGTGTCAGAGCAGAAACGTGTCAGAATGACCATTACTCTTGAGAAGAATAAAGAATTGTGAGGGAAAAATTTTATCCCCCCACGCCATATGATACGATTTTTCATAGTTTTCATTTTTTCGATTTCGCGCGATCGTTCTCCCTACTTCTCTCTTGCACACAAGAGAGCGAGAAAAGCAATTCTCACCTCAGAGTTGCGAGACGTTTGCGGAACGAGTTGCGAACAAACATTCGAAAGAATTTATTTTATTGTTCTCAGGGTATGCTTGCGCGATTTGAGAATAATATACATCAGAACAGAAAGAAAAATCTCCTTTTATCTTTCATTTAATTTCTACAAACGCTAACGCAATTCCAGTTAAATGCAACCTATAAGATAATTCATCAATACAATAGAAACAAGATATAACATTGCAATGGAGAATTTCGTTATAGGCGTGACATATTTTAAATCAAAGCGCGGAAAATTGTGCAAAATAAAATTCATGTAATAGCGGAGTACGAGGAGTCCTTTTTGAAAATGTCCCATCCTTTAACGCATAATCCACCTTTGCAACATATTTAACGTGCAAAAACAAATGTGCTTACATATGAGGACCTCTAGAACACCTCGTCCTGTACGAGTATCTCGTCTATAATGCATGCTATTTCCATAATTATTAGCTTTTTTTATACGTGACCTACTTTTCCTGCATAATATCACAATCTCGGTGTTGTCTCATTCTTTTTCGAGGGACTCTTCAAAAAATGCATATGTGATTTTATCAAAAATTGTTGATATGTATATGTGCTATTTGCATCTCTCACAAATTATAATTATTCATATACATATTTGTATAAAAACTACATTAATACATTAGTACCATAATCTTCGCTAATGTTTATTTATTTGGAAAATTATGCGCTAGTTATTGTAAGCTGCTTATTTATTATTCGAATTTATTTTATTTTTTGATTGTTAATTTACGGGAAGTCAAAGGTTAAGAGCTAACGCGATGGCCGAATTTGATCGATATCGATAATACAGATTTTTTAAATTCCAAATTAAAATGTAGATAATGATATCTTTAATTTATTTCTTACATTATCGTTTTACTCAATTAAATACATCCTTATCTAACATATTGCAACGCATCTCTTGCAAAATCGAGCACTTGCTGCTAGACATAATTATTACTTTGTTTACCATTTTGAATCTTCGCTAAGCATACATATATATACACATGAATTACGTTCGAGTTAATATATTTTTTCTATAACCTATTTTACAAACTCAGTATTGTTCGTTCAAATAATCCGAAATCCGCTTATGTTACACGTATGAACTGTAAAACTTTATACATTATACATGTCTCGGTGATCGAATTGTATAATGCCTGTCTCGGAAAAAATCAGAAATTCCAGGTTCAAACTTCGGCTGATATATATTTTTCGCAATTAAATTTACAGATTTTTAAGATGCTTATTAACATTATAATTAAATACTAGACGATCAATCTAATTTGAAATATTAATTTTAGCTTCAGTTTGCGATTGAGTTTCGAATTTGATAAATCATATTAGCATGCAATTTATAAAACTAAATAATATATTTGTAAAAAATTGCATTTATAGGATTATTAAGCAGTAAGATCCACTTTTTGACAACAATAAGATTTTTTTCTATTAATTGATAAAATTTTTATGTCAAGCAAACTTTAACTTTAGATGACAGTTACGATCCAAAAATAAATAAATTTTTAAATTTTTATTTGATTTTCTTGTGAAATTGATTCGGATTTTCTACTTGTGCGTACTTTAATTTTATAAAAAAAAATTTGCAATCCGTGAAGCCAATTCGAAAATTTTAGACGCATTGTAATCCCTGAGGTAATTCCAGAGAGAATCGCGCTAGCATCCCTTTAAAGCTAGGAACGTCTCCCCAGACTATCACAATCTTTTCGTTATTCTATCTGGCAACTACCGTGCGCACGTTTTCACCCTTCTCCCCTTTCCCCGGAACCGAACGAACGGCCGTGCTGCTTCGCAACACGGGAAACGGTAAAAACGAACGAACGGGGGTTACCGGCTGTGTTATACAATCGTAACGACGCGGTGGATGGAATTAATTAAACGCTGCCACTCCTCGTCCCCTCAAACCCTGCCGTTTCCCATCGCCGCCACCACCGTCGTCGTTGCTGTATTTACTCGGTGGGCTTTGAGGATCGAATTGCAGGCGCCCCGTGTGAGAGAGAGGGGGTTCCGTTGTTTACTCCCCTCTTCTGCACTGTACGACCGACCATACCCTGTCTTCCACCCGCTGTCGTCCCTTTTGCTGGTCCCTCGTTGCTCCCGGCGTCAACCCCTTCCCAATCCGCGACTGGTATTGCGAAACTATCGGTGGATATCCGCAAATACCGCGGATGAGTATTTGGAGGACCGCGTTTTGCAGGAAAGAGGATTGGAGAAAGAATATTGGAAAGGAGGAGGATATATATATACATGTATATGTAGGACGGGACTGAGGTCGGGCTGTTTCTCCTGCTGGTTGGCGGCATTGGAAACTTCGTCAAACGAGGCCGAAGACGGGTCTTCGGGATGAGAGATTCTTGGAAAGGAGAGAGGAGGGGCGCGGAGGCGAAGAGATGTATTTACCGAGGAGTTTGGGATCAAATCGTCCCTCGGAACAGAGCCGCGCGTACAGGAGAGTGGACAATAGTGGACACAATGTCAAAGTGAGCCCGACCGAATAGAGGCAGGCTTCACGAACAAGTTGACGATTCACAAAAATAGTTACGATGACATGCTAAGAAATTATGTCACGTCGGTGGTTACTATTGAATGCTTAGATGCAATCACAAAAAGAAGATAGATATTTATTAATATTAAGTAACCAGACGATGGATCATGAATTATGTGGTTTAGACAGAATAAATGCCACAGAAAAATACAAAGAAGATAATATACTTATGTCATTGAAATGAAGAGTTGTAGAACATTTCCGATTGATTATTGATAAAATATTACTTCAGATATATTAATGGATAAGTATTATAAGTAAATACATTCGATGCATGTGAGATTATTAAATATTTAATAAATTCAATGGAATCGAGTGGGTATATAGTAGAAAACTACAGAGAGATGGATGGATATGAATAGGAAAAGAGAAAGAGGAGGCAATCGGCTGCAAATCGGCACGTTGGCGCGTCAGGTCGATACTCTCGACCCGTTGTTCTTGAAGACATGCCTGGAGAACGTGTGGGTAACTTAGGAGCTTTGTTGGCACATGTGAAGTATCCTGCGAGCGTGCTAAGAATGCCGCAGGTCGGAAGTTATGCTCTGGTTTAATGGATCCGCTCTGGCAACGAAGAGCCCGATGAGAAATTTTCTCCAACTTTCGACCGCGGACGCCTCCGAACTCCAGCTAAATCGCGCTGAAAACTTCCGGCACTTGAAACGTATAAAAAAATCTATACCGCCCCACTCTTTTGTAGTCGTGGTTGCGAAAGTTTCTCACCACCCTCGCCGTTATATCAGTTGTGGAAAATGAAATGAAACATTGTTGAAATACCGATCGAGTATCATTTGTTATTAAACTACTACTATTAAATTCATAATGACAAATTATACCCAATTTGAGTTATTTCTGTTATTTCTATAGGTCGCTATTGTTCCTATACTGAATATATCGTTAATGTAACTAAAACAATGGGCTTACACAATTTAACTCAAGAAATATATCAATTTGATTCAAATTTAGTATTATTTACCAAGTGCATACGTTATTATGAACATTGTACATTTGTAACTAACAATAAACAATTCGACACAGAAATGCATGGGTTTATTAAATGTGCTTATTTTTACCACATACTTTGTATGAAATTAATACTAAATTAATTTTGACACATTTAGGAAGTTAAAAATAAAAACATATTTTGGCTAATTTCTTTGAATTTGAGAGCCCACTTGATTATTACTTACTAAAAAAATATTATTTAATTTAAGGAATTGATTTAAACTCAATCCCTTAACTTTTCTGTTAAAATTTACTACATACAATCATATTGTTTAAGTCAAATTAAAAAGCTTTAAAAAATAAAAAATTCTCACATAAACATTAACAGATCACAAATAAAAGAAAAATTTTTAAATATAACATTAATAAAAAATAAATTACATTTTATAAGTTAAAAATACTCAAATCTAAACCGAGCAGCAGGATTAACATTTAACAGTGAATATATTTCTAGTTGAGTATATCATTTTTCTGACAATCTAAGTTATATCTTTCAATTTAGAAGTCTTTTATCTCCTTGTCACTCGATAAATATATGTCGACAAATCTATCCTTCCTTGGATGTTATCGATATTAATGTATAACGGGATAATCACGCGAAAATATTATCGCTCGATGCATCCTTGCCGTTGTTTCATTCGCTGCCGACATGTTTTCCTCGGTAACGAGGAAATGTCGATGGAGATAAAAATTCCGTCATAGATATCGCACGACCGCAGGTGTGGTTGATGAAACGACGGGGTACCCGAGTTGTCGATGATACCGGGCGTCGATGTCAACGGCGCGACCCCGGGCCAGGCTGACTGCAAATATTACTACGTCGTGTCAGATCGCCATTGCTGCCGCTCTCGTCCGCGTGTCGGCATTTCCCGAGGGATATTCCTGGTCATGTATGCTCGAAAAAGCTCCCACGATGTTTATGAAACTATCGGCTGCCGTGGACGAGAATCGACGGATTCGACGCCGGCAATTTGCTTGATCCCGTACGAGCGGTGTGGAAACATGTAGGAATTAATTCGAGAACAGTCGATTCGAGAATTAGAAGTTCGCGGCCAAATTGTGAGTTCGATTAACGTTCGCTCGTGTATTTATTTTATCGATAATCAATCGAAAGTTTGTGGAAATATATTCTATGACTTTTTTCATTTTAGCGGCAGGAAAATTACACAGAAGAACGTTTTTGTTGAAATATCTAAAAATTCAGGATATAGATTAAAAATAATTTTGTTTGGACCAGGAGAGATAATTATGTGGAATGTTTAAGCATTGATACAATACTGCAAAAAGTTTTAATATTTTAGCAACTAGTTCGACTAGCATCTTACATAATTATTTTGATGGTCCAAA
Organism: Atta cephalotes; assembly: GCF_000143395.1. Taxonomy (NCBI): domain Eukaryota; kingdom Metazoa; phylum Arthropoda; class Insecta; order Hymenoptera; family Formicidae; genus Atta; species Atta cephalotes. The sequence goes on from NW_012130136.1 coordinate 295,439, forward strand.
CAAAATTATTTTCAAATCCGTATCTATAGCTAAATTTTTAAACACTTCAGCAAAATCATTCTTTCCGTATATGAAAGATTCGTCGACTTCCGTATATGGAAAATCAAATGGGATCAAAAATGAATATGATTTAAAGATCTATAAAAAAGGGGATTGGAATCAAATGGAGAGAAATGTGGAATTGAGAAATTTGAGATAAAAAAATTGGATGACGATGAATATTTAAATGATGAATGTTAACCTTTATAGGAAAGTCATTATAATGGCGCTGAAACATTGTCATATTTTAAGACAAGGAATACAACGAAACAATGCATTATAATAAATCTTATTCAAGAAAAGCTATAAAATTTTAGAAATAGACCTCCGTCGTTTTTTTAAAGGTTAAAAAATTTACGTACATACAAATAAGAAACATATGATATATTAGAAAAAAATAAATATAGTAGAAGTGGATATGAGTAATTACAAATATTACAATCTAGACATGTAAATGACATTTTATTACCTATTATTCTTTTACGAAAATTTTGAGAAACCACTAAAGAGATAAGAAATACTACATCGTTAAAAGCGATAGTGCGATGGTGGTAAGTGCGATAATTCGGGAAACTAGCGCCGGTCGTAAACGCTGGACGGAAAAGAATAATGCGAGATAATGGTGGTGCTGTTTAAAAACAAGATAATCTCTCTTTTTCTCTGAAGGGGAGAAAATACATTGATGGCGCCTAACGTAGGCGCCAAAAGCTTTTTTGGAAGCACTCGAGGCGTGCCTTGTTTGCTGACGGCTGCCCCGTAAGGTGATGCAGCGAATTTCCCGAGTGTTTGTTAAACATCCTCGTCGCCTATGTACTATCCTGGCGCGAGTATACTTTTCGTAGCCTTTCGCAAGTCGTCGTTAATGTACATATTCTAAGCGGGTAGGACTCTTTCGTTAGAAAAAAATGGGGAACAAAATTTTCCTATCGAAAATTTTCGACTCAAATCTACGATTCGTGACAAACAAGTTAAAATTGTCAGATATAAATCTTATTCTCAAATTATTAAATATGGAAACAATAAGAGAATTTGTTGATGCCTATATTGTATGAGAATCATCTAATTCGTTCTCATAGCGAATATTCACGGTTTTTACAATATTTATTAAAATTTAACATTATATCAAATGATATTAAATCTACAAAAATAAATTATACGATCTTACGAATTTACTTGTGATGTAATTATAATATTATATGAATGCAATTCTTAAACATTTACGAAATAATATGTAAAATAAAAAGATAGTTTCACTGGAAACACTAGAATTATTTTATATGGTACGAGCAAAGAATATTGAGTTTTTAAGTTTTAAATTATTGAAAAAAAAGTCATATAAATTACTATCTGCGAGCGATGATGCATCAATGGGTAAACACGCGTAATCTTCGATTCGTTGACACACATCTTGCAGCTTTATTTAATCTACTTCAAAATATCTTTATAGGATGGAGCCACGTATCTTCCTCACAAAACTGTTGAAATAGGTATATCAGAGCGATATCCCAAGCAAACATACTGATATCATAAACTTTGATATTCTCTCCATTTTAACAAGTTTTCTCTTTGCCGAAAATAATCCCGAATAATAAATCATAAATTGGTAACAAAAATAATTTGTTTTGATTTTTTATGAAATTGAGTTTCACGAAATATGTTTTAATGGAAAGGAAGTAACGCCGACAAAAATATATCTTAACTGATGGTGTTACGATTTATGGAAATACCATAGTTGTAGATATCACAATCAAGTCTGAAACGTCACTGTAATTTCAACGAGTCGCGTCCAAACCACGACCTTCACGTAAAACTGGCCGATAGAAGCATTGACGCACGTCTCGCGGCGCGTTTCGACACGATGTGCCAAACGAGCCGCATGTAAATCTTTTTCGATTTATTCAGGCGAGAACTCTCTCTCTCTCCACTCGGGCTCCCGCCTTGTCAGGACCCTCCCTTCCGGCCAAAGCTTTTTTTGATGCCAACCATCGTCGCCCAATCCGATTTACCGATACTTTTCGATGTTTCATGTCGATCCTTTCACGTTTCCCTCCCTGCTTGAATAAAGTTTGCTACAACGTGAGTTATCGAAACGTTATCAGTCGATGAACTATGCGACCAAGAGAGTTGATTTCACCATCTCCGATTAGCTTCAACGATCGATTATATTTAAAAATTGCCAATTTTAAAACTCCCTAATTTAATTTCTTAATTATTTTAATTAAACTTAATTATTAATAAAAAGCATTATAATTTACATAAATAAATTTTAATTTGCTGACAATGGACAAGGAAAGTAAAATAATACGATTAGTTTTAAGTTGATAGTTCTTTACTGGTAAGATATTAAAGGAACAATGATAACCTAATTCCTTGAAATAACGTTTTTTATTTTTAATTTCTATGTGTATTAAAACGTAAGTCAATCCTTTTTCTATGATTAGCCTCAAAGCTAATTTGTAAATAATCCATATTAAGGTATGCACTTACAATTAATAAATAATAAATTAAATGTTAATCTCAAATTTAATAATTTTCTTAAATTAATTTATTAAACTTTATTGTTTTAGTTAAATTAACGATATTGATAGAAGTAGTGACTTATAAAAATAATTAAAAATAACTAATTTTAACATTAAAAATTTAACAGTGTTAAATATAATCAAACTAATCAGAGACGATGAAACCGACTCTAATAACAAATAATAATCACGATAAATTTTTTGTTAACTAATCGAATGATTTCTAAAATTATGCTTAAATTTTATGTGAACCAGAAATAATATTTATTTAATCGTATCTATAAGAACCAAAGATAATATTTATTTAATCTCATTAAAGAACGAGAATATCAAGAGCATATCCGGTGATTTCAAGATATTCTGCGTATCTTTAGATATAGATAGTCAAGGTACTTAATAAAGTGACACACGAACAACGAGAATGAATCTCCCGATTCTAAATATAAGTTTGTTACCTTGCCCTATCTAAATTTACATCCCGAGAGAGCCGACTCATACGTCATCATTGATTATTTGTTAAAAATTAATAAAAGCAATAAACATATCCGATGACATTCGGCAGGCTTTATATAGACACACTTGGCGATCGCACCGACGATGTCGAACACGAATTAAACGCCACCCTTTGACCTGGTGCGTGCACCTCACCTGGTCCGCACCCCCTACGTCGCAGGTGTCTACGTACAGGAGAGTCTCGGTTCACTGATTTATGGTGCAAAAAGAAATCGCCGGCGTAGGTGGACAATGATTTATCGTCCGGGAATAAATTGCGGATACCTACGGCTGCCAGAGGTCGTCACTCCATACAGAGGACGGCACGCGGGAGAGACAGAGGAAAGAGTAAAACGCGACAAGAGTAAGGGAGGGATGAAAAAAATCAGCCGGAATTCATAGTTACGATCGACGGCGGCGGGGGTTCTGCATACTCACTACTACGTACATACGCATGCGTACATGTCCGAGAGGGAGGAGAAGGGGGAGAGAGGAGAGAGATGGGATAGGTTTATAAATTTCTGAGACTCCCGATGAAACCCCGAAGCCTTGAAACGCAGCGCGGATTTATCGCCAGATCCGTCGCACGCAGCAGCCGCTTTCGCTGACTCGTTCCTTTTTTTTACCATCTCTTTTTTTCTCTTTCGATACTGTCTCTTTTTTTCTGCACGCTACGCACCCGCCGGAAACTTAATAAATCGCGAGCTTTTTGTTACACCCGCCGCCGGCTAGGCGACGGTTTAGCAGTTTTATTCGCGCCCTTCGGGAGTAAATACTCTGGGGGGGTTTGTTTTAACGTTGCGAGAATCTGCGATTCCCGACCGAATGTTTGCGCGCGTTACCTTCGTTAAGGATTGAAATGCCTGTTCTTGTTTCATGATTAAGAATAGAAAGAAATTGTATTACGCTCGTTACGAGGAATGCGTAATTTAATTGGAGTTTGAATAATCGATATTCTTCGTTAAAATATCGACGAAAACGTGAAGGATATTATATTACACAGTTATAATAATTTTAAAATAAAAATTGATTTGTCGTTGTTTATCTTAAAATATTTTTAATCCTATATCCTATGTATATTTATACGTATTGTACAATTGTAGTAACGTCAGGAAAAACGACAGGACACTTTTGTCCGAGTTTGATCAAAGTTGCTAGATATATAAAGCAGCGCAACTTAAACATTTTGAGCCAAATTAGCGTCATATAGTGCTCACTTTGTGTAACATATCTGCCCTTAAATACAATTAACCTGATAATTGAATTCAGTTTTGAGTTTTGCCATGTTTTAAGGCAAAATGACGGACAGATTGAGTTACTTTAGGTACTTTCCAGCAAGAGATGATAATGAATTATTACAATCTTATTCGTTCGTTAATGTTAAACAAAGATGAAATAATCACTATGTTACACTGTGTTTCTTGTTGGAAAGCAGCCTTTATATATCTGACTTTAGGTTTACTAATCCATTTAATGTAGAAACTTATATTACGAAAAATCAACTATTGTTAGAAATTCAAAGTTACATTTCTATAGTTTGCTATTAACTCTCTCTATACGGTCTCTATTATTCTCATAGGGCAATTCAAGTTATCGCGACGTATACATGGAATGACGATAACGTTTCTCATGTCGGAAACGCTGCGGTATTTCGACCAAGCGCTGTTATTTTCGGCACCGCTTGTATGTATTTCGATGCTATACACCCGTCCGTGAGAATTTAAAAAGCCGGATTCGGGAATTGCGCGACGGTGTTTTGCGGACAGAAAAAAACGGCGAATTCACCCGTAGAATGCACCGTCGACTTCCGCGACTGTAATTCATCCCGGCGCGCAATATGAAGTGGCCCTTATGACGAATGTCGGGTCTGTCGGGTATGCGAGTGAAGAGGAAAAATGAGGGTAGTGTCTTTCTCCGCCGGTATCTTCCACCGATTTCGCCGGGCACACGAGTGCGCTTCAAGCGAGTCGCATGTTCTTTTTTTTTCGTGAAAGAGATATCTGACATTTCGTCCGCGCGGTTGATTCGAAATTCTGCGGGTTGTTTTGCTTTGATAAGTTTGTGTGACAAATGTAATCGCACGAAAGATGTCGGAACTGGGCGTTAATAGTATGAAAATGTATATTAAGAGATTATGTGAAATTTTAATGACATATCAGTAGTCAATCGATTATATAAGATGTTCTGAAAATCGTAATACAACCGGAAAAAGGATGGCTCATTATAAAATTAAGTAAAAAAATACAGAACAAAATTTTTATATATAGACATTTTCAATTTTTCAATTAATAAAAACAATTTTTCAATTAATAAAATTAATACATTACTGAAACTTAGTTTAATTTGCCAAATCCACTCTAACACAGAAATAGTGGCGAATAGACTGGCTCTGATAGATTATGGCAAATGCATACCCCCTATTTAATGAATATTCAAACTTGAATTTTGTTGGAAATACAACTCTGTATAAAAAAATTTATTTTATATTTTCGACTTACATTTACATGAGGAATTCTCTTTCTTCTCGATTGTAACACGATTTCCGAAACATATTTTCTGTGCTAGTGTAGAATTGCTAAGAATGAATAATACATGTAATTTTTTTATAAATTATTAATAATTATCAGGGTTTGCGATCTTATCTCAAATAAATTTATTTAAAATATGTATTTTAAATAAGAAAAATTAAATAATTTATTAAAAAATTAAATAATTTTAAATAAGTTTTTGGAATCTATTTTATATTTTTTTATTTCAAATAAGTTGTATCAGTTTTTTTATCAATTCCTATGATTTTATATTTTAAATAAGTTTCTAAAACTTATTTTATGTTTTTTATTTTAAATAAACCACATATCAGTTATTTTACCGAATCCTGATAATTATATGGTATAATTTTGACCATCCATTTGCAACTATATTTTTATATGCAATTTACTTTTTTAAGCTCAAACGTTAAAACCTCTATTTAATTACAATTAAAATTTCGAGAATAAAGAAAAATAGAAATTTGTTTAAAAATGTATTTGTAAAAAAAACTTAATTTACTTCAAAGTGTTAAGGATTATTAGAAAATTTCATTAATGACATAATATTATCATCATCATTTGTTGATGGTCAATATAGGATAAAAGTAGAGTTTGAAAAAACATCTTTTTATTATTCATCAGTTATAAAATACACTTAACGTAATTTCCCACAACGTCAAGGTAAAAACATGATTGATCCTCCCATAAAATAGCCAACCTAAATGATATATCTGGAAAATTACACTTAATTATCATGACAACCTATTCTTCGTAAAGAAAACAACATAACCTTCATAAAGAAAATAACATAAATGTATATAACTGCCGAATCCTTGTTTCCTACTTTTTGTCTCGTTTCTTCTACTTCGACGTTTCTTTCTCATTCCGTCTTCTTTTTTGACTCGTGGGCTTCATGGTGCCGCCAATTAGCCACCCGTGGATTCAGGGTGCGACCATAAACGTATAAATCCGTCAAGTCAGGGATCGACTGTTGATGACGGCCGCGCGGAAGATGCCAGAATGGCGATGAGAGCCGCTGCGGGGCGTCGATGCGGGAACAATGTCGCGGAGTTCATTCGCGTATCCTTTTTTCAGCAGTCTCGCCACGTGGGTGATGAGTGCGACCTTCCAAGAAGAGTGTTCTTGGGAGATCCCGGTACAGCATCATGTCGCACTATCTCGAAGGGACAATCAAGTCCACTGTGAATGGATACGATTTCGTCAAGGAATTCTTCTATTTCCGGTTAGAAGTCATTTTTTGCGAAAGTAGAGCATAGTATGAATGGAGAACAAAAAGATTGAACCGTAGTAAAATATATGAGAAGAGTAAAAAAAGATGTGATGTTACACTACAATAACGTATGACAACTTGAAGACGAGCGAGCATTTCTATTTTTCATGATAATTTAAATATTCCAAAATTGGATGCACACAGAAAAATATCATTCTATTGTTAAGAAAAATGATTACTCAATTTATCACCTTCCTTTTAGTAAGCAATTCTTTTAAGTTATCTTTAAAGTAAAGAAAAATTAAAAATCAAAACATAGCTACGAACCAAGTTAGAGGTTTAATGCTAAAATTTTTAACAACATAATTTATAAACAATCTAAACCAGATGTTTTTTTTAATAAAGAATATTTTCTAATCTTAAAATATACTTATTTAAAATATACCGATTTTTAGAAAACTCATTATTGTATATTCAAAATAAGAATTTACTTTGAAAAATATTACAAAATTACATTAATAATATAAAATTGATCAAGAAACGTTTTTATATGATAAGCAAATTGAATTTGTTTCAATTTACTAATCCTGATTAAAGTAAACTTACTAGGAATATATTTTGAATAAATATATTTTGATGCTTGTGATGAATTTATGATAGATTTGCAGATATATGATCTTTTGAAATATTTGAAAGCATACATATATAATAAAGTAATTATTACCTTATTACAATATATATTTTTCTGTGTATATTTAAATTTATATCTAATTTAAATTTAATATAATATTTAATATATTACATTAAATAAATGTCAGTGTAAGTTATTTAAATCGAGTTATAAATTCCCAGTCATAAATCGAATTAAATCCTAAGCTTTCCTCTTTTTGTTTCCCTAACGCGATCGAAGGCTGTGTGTCTATATAATTATTCTCGACAGCTTAATTTATACGTTCCCTATTTCCTCTATTTTATGGTGTTCGGACATTAAGGATGAGCCTTAATTTTTCTCTGGCTAATACCAGAACTTGACATCCCATTTCCTAATATCCTAAAGAAAGGGTAAAGCCGCCTCGTGGTATCTCTATCTCAGAATAAAATGGCGCTCTTAACGTAAAACGCCTCGGTAATTCGAGATTTCGGGCAGCATTTCGCGCGAGGGAAACAACGGAAGTTTTCCTCGAACCAGAGAAGAGATGGCCGTGAAGTTTTCACAGTGCGAGCGCATAGAAGAGAAAGAGAGAGAGAGAGGAAGAGAGAGAGAAGAAAAGAAAGATGAGTTTCAAGAAACGATGCCGGGAGGGATTATACTCGGCACAAGAGTAACCGACGGTACATCCTTAATTGAACCATCGTTCTTGCACGCCTAACGCATTCGTGAACCATCGTTCTCGACAAGCTGCGTGTACTCGCGTGCTAGCTTATTTGGAAACTTGACAAAGCAGTAAATCCTGCCACGGAACTCTCCCGCCCGACGCGATTCACGCACTTTGCCGTCTGGATGTGAATTCACGTCTCAATCGCTCGTGAAAGAGAGAGCGAGAGAGGGGGGGGGGGAGGAGAGAGAGGGAGAGAGAAAGAGAGGGGAGGGGGGAGAGAGAAATTTTCTCACTTTCTTGGTTAGGATAAATTTATCGAAGTAATTTAAAATCAACTTAGAGTAAAGTTCTTACTTAGGCTTGTAGCCAAATGTTACAATAAATCATTATGATATAGCAAATACGTACACGGAAAAAAATAGTTTTGCTAAAATATCTAAAAATTTAGCAAGGACCTAAAAATAATATTTTTTTTAATTTTTGAATCATCAAAATAATTATGTAATTACTAGAATGTTGAAACTTTTTGCAGTATTGACCATCGCTTAAGTGTTCTACATAAATATTTTGATGGTCCAATAAAATTATTTTCAAATCTGTATTTAGCTAAATTTGAAACCGTTCTTTCTGTACAAATACGTAATTAAAATCCTGTGTGAATTTTCAAAATTAATTTTATTTCAACAATAAAAACGTTTTAATAATATTTTTTTTAATAGCTTTCTAATATTAGCCATTGTTTGTCAATACTAACAATCAATATTATTTTTATATTACATTTATATCATATACATTTACATTTTGATATATTTAATGTTCTATTGATGATTCTATTAACAATCGATGATTTCAGCCTTTTAAAAATATTTTATCAATATAATAATAATTACTTTTTAAAGTCTTGTTTTTTCGTTACCCAAATAAAATGAACGAGTTACGAGGTTTTGTTTTCAGGCCTTCCTGCTAGGCACTTGATCCCTATGCCACAGAAGAAATCCCTGAAGATCGATCTGGTGCGAGGCTTCACGCCTCGTCGTGAGTGTAATCGGCGCTCTTAACGCTTTAATCCCTCGGCGCGGCTCCGATCTTCGAGGCTTCGGGACTCCCAGTAGGAAGACCTCACGAGCACACTCCACTTGGCCCTTATCCTCCTACTCGCACTCTTCTCCGTCGCTCTTTGTACCTGAATTTAGCTGGAATGCTGTCTTTGGTGGTGTGACCGATGATCGCCATTTGCACTTTCAATGAGTTGGAAGGAGAGGAGACACATACGAGGGGTGTCCCCGATGGAAAAAAGCGTCACACGTCAGCTCATAAAAATCTGTTCCTGCCAAGAACAAATTTTGTATAATTTTGCCGAGAGATAATACCAATAGTTCGATAATCGATAAGAAAATTTAATACAATAATTAAATTGAAAATTCGAAAAATTGAAAGTTCCGTGTGCATTTCCTGCTATTCTTTTCAATGAAATTTGTTTTTCAATTGAAAATACGTATTTTATCGTATTAATAAACTCGTAATATCAATTGATCTAATTTTTTCTTTCTGTTTTATTATCAATTCGATCTTCAATTATCCATAATCTCATGCACATACTATCATTATTTTCTATCGATGCACACAAATGGTATTGTTCATCAAAGATTTTTTTCTTTGATCATCTTTTGGAACTCTATTTTTCTGCGCTTTGCCCGGCTGTTTGGGGTCGGTATAATCGCAGGTTTATAATCTGGCCCGCTTTGGTAGACGTCAGTTGGCACGCGAGTCCCCGGGGCAACCCTGCGTGTTGTGCGTCGACACGGGTCGATCTTCCTCATTCATCTGGATTGCTTGGGAATCGGAGCCAACGGAGGGATGATATCTGAATTATCCTTCCAATGTTTTAGACGGAGATGGTCCGTTAAAACGCTGAAAACTAGGGGTTAGGTTGGGAAGGAAGAGAAGGATGGGAGAGGAAGACGAAGGAGCAGTTGGATGAGATACGGGAATAATTGGCGGTCAGGTATGCAGTTTGGTCGAGCCGCTTTTATATCCTCTTCGACATAACTTCGTCGAGGCGAAGACGCCAATCGTAAGATATAATAAATAACACAAAATTTTTGTTAACGTGGATCAAATCTTTTTTTCTTTATGATCTTTTAAAACAAAATCGATTATATGCTATATAATGCATCGAAAGCAATTTTATTGAAATTGAAGCTGCATTTCCATTTAGATCACATTTCGAAAAGCCGTCTGTATTCTATCTCTTCCTAAGCCAAAACGAATGTATTCTCCTCGATCAAATACATTCTTTTCAAATATTATGTTTCATTAGAATATTAGGAATTTAAGATACACCTTACGCAGGTACATAGAAAATATTGTAAGAGAGTATCAAGCTATAGTTTATATGCCACAAAACTGTTTGTTACGAAGTGCTGTACTTCCTCTTGAGTGTTTTCCAAACGCCCGTATTTGCATAAACAGAAAATCATCGCAAGGGCCCACAATGGATCCCGCGAATGCAAACATCGCGGAGTGCATTTAGAGTGTGGGAGGGGTCAGTCCACAAACACGTCCCCAAAAGTATCGAGGGTCCACGTGAGCGCAGGGATAAAGCCACCCCATGGAAAATCCTCTGCAAACTGTCACTGCGACGAGGATCGTCCCCGTTGATGGTCGTTTTGAAGGGACGGGAAAAAAATCGAAAGCACCTGGCAACTCAGAAACTGAGAAGAGCGATCGATAATACCGTCGACACATCGAATGAATGCGTTGGCAAACAGTAACTCAGATTTTCTGTCACAAAAAATGCAAATGATGCCTACTCGAAAGATTTGTCGGATTGACGTGGCTCTCGACACGATTTGTGTGTACGTATAATGTAATGTTCCGATTGTTAATTCGTGAAGCTCTTGAATTTCTCGAGAAGCTGTACGTTTTAGAATTATTCGAGCTCTCAGATATTCTGATATCATGATATTTAAACGAACAAGCCGATTGTCGTGCGGTTTAGGATCTTAAAATCTCTGTCTTCGCTTCGTTTTTTTTAAATCCTCTAAGCTGCTTGGTTCTGGAATTTCTATATACGTAAATCCTTTGGACCTCTAGCTCGTCGGATTTCTATTTCTTCGGATTTCGCTAGGTAATGCGTAGGTCAAAGAATTATTAAAGCGTCACGGTGATTAATTATGTCGAGATTAAACGGATTAACGGCGAGCGTCAGAGTTAAGGGAGTGCGAGTATGCCCTTTGGGAAAGACCGCGTGCGAGAGAAGGTAGATTGAGCGGTCTTCATTACTTGCCGCCCGCTCATTATGCTCTCAGCTTGAATTCTCTTATCTTTCCCCAGCTGTTGTCAGCTTCTGCCACGCTTCTTTCGTCTCTAGTTTCCCGAAGCCGCGAAAATGTCACGGTTCTTTATAATTGGACCTTTCAAAGGATGCTAGGCGCTAACTATACAAAGTTTTTAAGAGAAAAACAAAAACAACGGAAGAACGACGATAATCCAGATTTTTTTTATTGAAATATGATGAAGTTATCTGATAATATCTGATAATATCAACAGCGAGAAGCTTAGTTATTGATGATTTAGTTACAAAATATATTAATTAGATAAAGTTGTAAACCCATCTAGTATTTCGAAATTTCAAGGATTTATTAATCAAAATCTGAGACGCGATGTGATTACAATTTAACTAGTATTTATGCATCTAAAAAGTACAGATTGAGAAGCAAAAGCTAAATAATACGGAGACTAATTAAACAATAATAAATGTCCAAGAGTAATCCTTCATTATTTATCGCCAACATTTGCGGAAAGCTGTAACACGTGAGTTAATTATTCCGGCAATTACTTCGCTCACCTATATTAATTACGATAGCCCTAATCAAACGTAATTTGAACGAGCGATATTTTACCATTTAATCCGTGCTTCGGATTGCGTGGGCCGATTAATAATGCGATTACGATCGAACGGTCTAAGCTGGGGCGATATTTCATCGTTTGATCCAGCGACTATCCCGCGCGAAGTAATCGGGGCTCTATTACGACTCTAACCGGTCATGTATGTGCGCGCGCGCGCGCGCGTGTGTGTGTGTGTGTGTGTGTGTGTATGTGTGCAAGGTGTAGCGCCGCATAATCATCGCAGCGGCGGCGAACTAACAGGTATAATCGCCCGTTGTTGTCCGTCATTCCCAAGATAGCTTCCATCTCGAGAGAGCGTCCGTGAAGTCCTCTGTAGCGGTCTCGCAGGCAGCTTGTTCGCCAAGGAAGGTCCTCTCGGGAGAGAGGAAAAGAGAAGGAGATAGTGAAAGAGAAAGAGAGAATACGAGAGCGAGGGAAGAGGCATTGCTGGTCGGAGAAGAAGAGCACACCTGACTAAAGAGAAACGATGGACGGACTTGCGGAGTGTACCTGCTGGAACAAAGGTTTAGCTAACCGCCGACATCGTTGGAAGCTGAAACGCACACACTATCGCGCGCGCGTGTACAAGAACATATACGCGCAGGTAGCCGAGAATATAATCACTGTCCCTTTTCTTGGCATCTCTATTAGCGTTGTCCCGGATGACGCAGGCATCGGTCCCGATTTCTGAAAACGATATCGTTTACGGGAAGTGAAATGCGTCTCTCGATTTCTTCGTTTTGGACCTCAGTGTCGAGAAAGGGTTTTATATCCAAGACGGGAGAGCAGGAAGAAGGAGAGGGAGCAAGATCGATTCCGGAAACGTCGTAAGCACACCTCGGCCTGGAAAAGATCTCCGCGTGTACCTAGTCTCGGAATTGAAGTCAGAGTCTCGTTAGTCCTCCCGAATACGAGACGCGCAATCCGAGTCGTCTCGGAACGTTAGACCGTTCGCTTCGCTTTTGTGAATTCCGAACGATCGAGAGCAGTTGAAGGAAACGTATGGACATCTTAATATTAAGTCGCGAGGAAATTTTGTGAAGGATAAAGACAAAAATATGCAAATTTTATGTAAGGATTTATGAAAGATATTCTCTAACTGGAGCGTGCAAGGGAATGTTGAGAGAACTCAGAAATTTTAGTATCTTCTTCAGGATATCATGAGATCTTGGAGACAGCAACTATAATGTAAATCCAGAACAAGTACTTTATCATACAAACAGCATACATTTTTCGCAAAGTTAAAGTCACTTAACATTTTTTATTTAACGGATTATTTAGAGAAAACGTGCAATTTATCGCATTCTTTCCGGGAACATGTACTTCTGCAATTTTATAGCGGTATACACACTAAGTTATTATTATCCGAATGTAACAATAGTGGAGCATTCGTCCATAAGTTATTAACGTTTAACGTTAATACATCTGCGCGTCGCTTTTTTCCAAAAACCGCTTATTCTTAATCGCTTTTCGCGTGAAGCCTTTAGCACGAGATCCGAAAATATTCAGGTTTGGCTTTCGTTTAGCGGAGCACTGTTCGTGTTTAAAGCAGCGCATATCGGTAGGCCGCGTTCTACGCGATAGCGTAATCGAGTTATCGCGACGAAGCGTCGTCAACAGAAATTCTCCCGCGTATGAGAATAATGTTCATACGTACATATATAAGTATGAGAGGGGGGAGAGGGGGAGAGGGGGGGGGGAGGGAGAGAGAGAGAGGAGGATAGAGGGGGAGGGGGGGGGGGAGCCTGGAAGAGCCGGTCGAGAGGACTCGATTTTCTACTACTATAGGAGGGTCGACGAGCTTTTAACCGACACGTACGGCCCCTTTCTTTCCGTGGACACGACTCATCCACTACGTGCATATTGCGTACGCCGGCCCTTTCGTAAGCGCTATATTATCTTTATGTGCCCCGACGACCTTACCTTTTGCTTATTCAGGGTTTTATTAATGCGCTTGAATTTACTCCGCGACCGGAATAAACCCAGCGCATTGATGCCGACCATTCCTTTTTGCGACTGTATATGCGATATGAGAAGTTGTAATGGGATCGTACGGCATAAATCATGATAACTATGATAATCATGATAATTTAACAGTAAAGCTAAACTGGTTTGATTATTCAGAGCAATCTTAATGCATTAAAGATCAGAAATAATTTGCGTTGGTCAACGAAAATGTTTGTAAGATAGTAAAATCAGTTAATACTAAAAGTAACATAACATTAGGTTTGTTCACGTTGCTTAAAATCCTTAAAAGTTTTTGCACTTGAAGCAAGATAAATTTATATTTGGTCGTTGAAAAGAGAGAAAGCGAAGGTGCTGAATGCAAAAAATGCGAGCAACATAGACAAACTTATTAATATTATAATTTCGCACTCAACAATGTAATTGTTATGTAATATCATATGTTATATTATATTTATAATGCTAAGAGTACAAAATTGTAACACTGATGTTATGTTTTTTTTAATTATGTCGACTGGAAACATTTTTCTATTAAATGTTTTAATATTAATAATAACGTTTGAATATTTTATTAAGATATTTAATGCTGAATAAAGTAAAGATAATACTTCGGGAACAATTTTTCAATCATTATCGTCTTCGTGGAAGATTTTATTGTTAAAATTAAACTTTTTTTTGAATATATTATGACATTCCGCATCCTCTGAGAATCAATCCAAATCATTACAATCAATGATTTCAATCTCTCTTTCAAGTGTCTGGTGCTCGCGACAAAAAGTTATTATAATCCTCAAACATCGTCTGCGGGGCTTCAAGCATCATTCGAGAATGGTTGCACTGCTATTATCCTTCGGCAGGCTCGATCATCTCGTCTCGTGAACGATAACCCATAATTTCTCCCTCCTCTTCCATCACCTGCCGAAATCACGGGTGAGACGGCAACCCTGTTATTGTTGCCTCGCCAGCCGTGCGATTACGTCGACACCGGAATTAGGTTCGCGGGGGGTTTTGTTCTCCATCCACGTGGCCGTCGACCGCCTTCCTCTCGCGCGCCAAAGTTATTCTGCCTCCATTTAACACCCATGTACATGAAGCTTCGAGACTTCCGCCGCCCGTTTTACTTGGATACGCCGAACAATGGAGACTCATCATCGCGATAGATCAAGGAACATCCCGCGGTCCGCTTGTTTAGTCCAAGAAATATGAAGATTTCAGATCTCTTCGTTCAGAGGCTGATCATATCGCCGCGCGATGAGTTTTTTTAGAAACGTTTTCATAGCAGATGACGAATGCTTACAGAATAAATATTTATTCGATTTCTCGCAAAAAACCTAAGATATTATTGTACTTAACAATTTGATCCAATCTTCTCCTAACTTCTTTCTGATTTTGAATCATCATTAGGAACTCCACATATTTTTTCTTTTTTTTTGCGAAAAATGGAAAGATATATACGATAGAACTGTCCCGTTGTCAGTCCTCCTTTATCGCCCAAGGAACACAAAAATAAAAAAGAATCAAAATGACATTATATTAATTTCTTAATGAACAGTCAAATTTGTAATAAAAAATTATCATTTTGACTTTCATGACATCAAAATAAAGCCATTTTGACTTTTTCTTGACTCTTTTTTGATACTTCGAGAATATCTCATGATATTTCTTGCTGTGCTATATTTAATATCATTTTAATTTTATATTTCGTCACATGTTACGTTTCTTATTACTATATTATTATACTATTTCTCTCTTTCTCGTCATATGACTCGATCATCGAAATAATGTCAAAAATTCCAGCCGTCTGCATGTCTACGTCACGTACATTCCCCAGAGACGAGCCGTAATCAATCCCGTCGCCGCGCCCGTCTTTAATTTCTCAATAGATTTCGCGGTCGACGCCGGCGGTAATCACCAATTTCGCCCGATATCGTCGTATTTAATTAAATCATACCTCAGCTCTCGACACGATCGACGCGACGTATCGACGCCGCCGGGAAATGTCACGCGCGGAAGAAGGAAATAGGTGAAAAATGAAATAGAGAAGTACCACCTTCGCTATTCCCATTGCACGTGAAACGTGCACGAGTGATCCGATGGGTAGTGCCATGTATATATACACAGATGCACGTGTAACGATAATGCCGCGGCTAGAGCGAGGAGCACGTTTCCAGTGACGCATCCGGATCCTCGCTGTCCGGATATTTCTAATTTTCTTCGTTTCCACCGCCCACCTTTACGATGGATACGTGAATCGTATGCGAGCACGATTGCCATCAGATCAACTCTCCGAGAGTATAACCCATGTTTTCGTCTTTTCTTCTAATTTCGTCTTCATTTCCTGTTTAGGTCAGCGTGTAATTCCGAAATCGTAAACTGAGTTTAAGCGAATAATTTTCCATTGTCTATTTTCAAATTATTAAGTAATGCAATATAACGCTTTTATTTGAAGTAGATTCCTCATTTTTTTTATTAAGACAGAGATCTAAATACGATTGCATTTCGCGATTGCATTCTCTCGAGTTAGCTGTAGTTGCGACAACTACTTCCCGTTTGCAAGCAAACTAGTTGCGCCAAGTACGTTCCACTTTTACTGCAAAAATGTTTCTAATCTCCGGCCGGTCTGCCCGCTTTCAACGACGACATCCGCTGTAACGCGTTGCATTCACATTGCCAGAGCAAGAGGAGTAGATAGACAAAGAAAGACAGAGAATACATATGCTGACTCCGTGATAGCGCCTTAAGTCTAAATGATCTCTATAATAATAAGTTGAAGAATAATATTCACTTATTTACGTTCACTTTCTGAATATTTCACTAAAGAAATCGTATTTTGTACTGACTCTTATAAAAACCAACGACGTTACATATTCTTCTAAGAAAAACGGTTTAAAGATAGTTTAAAGAGAAAGATGAAACATCTAATTATATTATTTTGAACTAATTAATTTGTTATTAATTTATTACGTTCAAATTACCGCGCCTAACTCGTATTTGTTATTGTTGTACGTTCCTTTGTCAATTTTATGAGTCTTTATGCATTTTAAGAAAAATGTCCATTTAATGTTAGTCATTTGTTTGAGAGTACGTGCTATTTGTTCCATTCGATTTTACGATCGTTAACGAGCGATGTTAAAATCGCCTCTCGATCTCGCGGCCGGAAAAGGAGAAACGCGCGTTGCGCATTTCTCACATGTGTGTGACGCATAGTGTAAAGGATACGTATCTCTTTCGGCCATTTCCCATAGTGAGGGATTGTTCTAGAGCGAAAATACTAGGGCGCCCCTCTTTCTCTCTCACTGTCCCTTTATAAGATAAGTTGAAAGGATGTTGAACCTCTCGCGTGGCCTCATGCGGCATAAGCCCGTGCCCACGACACAAAGCCGGACAATTTCCATAATAATCCGTCATTCGTCTTTGTGTCACATTTTGGACCAACGGTCTTTGAGTACTGTCATATCGGATCCTCCTTGGAAAACTAGAACACGAGTGAGTCCCGGCTGCAAAGCTGAATTTACGTACATGATGCCTTGAGCTTTCCCTGACATTTTTTTATTTAAGTAAAAATCTTGAGTCCAGTTATTCTATATTATGTTCATATATATGAACGAAATGTCATTATTAGAATATCTATTTCTTTGTATTATACACTATTAAATTCGTAATATCAAATTATACACTGAGAAAAATGTTTGATACCTACAACCATTTATTTTGTTGATATAAAACTAATTGATAAAAAACTTTCTTACTTTTTTATTTAAAAATTGTATTATCCTAATCAAAATTTTATGGTTAAGACAACATAACTTTTAAATGGTACGAAATTTTTGTTGTCAACTAAATGTCAACTAAATAAATGATTATATGTATTAAACATTTTTCTCAGTGTATCCAACTTGAGTTATTTTTAATTATTTCTATAAATTTGCTCTAACTTAGCAATAAATTAAATTTTAATTAAATTTAATACATTTTCTTGAATTAAATTGTTTAACATCATTGTTTTAGTCAAATTAAATGAAAGTCGTTAATTTAACTGAACTAAAACAATGAAGTTAAACAACTGGATTCAAGAAAATGTGTTAAATTAAATCCAAATTTAGATTATCATTTACTAAGTGTACACAACATATATTAATATAGATATTGTTTAAAACCATAGAAATGGATTAATTCATATTTTGACATACATGAAAATCAAAAAACAAAATGTTATTTAATTCAAAGGATTGAGTTACCATATTATCCCATAAGTTATTCCATAATTATCTAACAGTGTATTTATATGTAATTTTACATTATATCAAATGTGCTTTGTTAATTAAATTGGGATCTGTAGTTTTGGCAAAAATATCGAGATATTTCAAACAGAACGCATTACTTGCTCATCTCGTCTCGATCATCCCCAGAGAGCAGGTAGCAAACTCGTCTGGAACCGGTTCGAATATTATTTCACGCACGTCTTCAGATTAAACGTCGTACTGTCGCATTTCGGGAGATCGTGAACGACGAAAGGCCGGGATCCTAAATTCCGGAAGAGCTCGCGGTCTCGTGCGCGGGGTTAGTCGCGCGACCTTTTCTTTACGACCTCCTCTCCGAGTTCTCGGGTTGACCGGGCAATCAGGATTTCGAGAATGTCGGGACGTGACTTTCCAGATTTCCCCTTGCCCTGCCCGACCACCTCGATTGCAGATTCGCGTAACCACGGTTAGACTTGCTTTCGAATAATTTATAGCAATGCCGGAAAATTCTAAATGGTCCACGTTAAATCGCGTAATGTTAGGATTTTCAAGACATGGTTCAACATCCCAGAAATCTCCATAGCAATCTCCATCACGATAGTTTATTTTGAAACGACTCGGATTTCCGACGCGGTCCGAAAGACACATTCTGCAGTT
The DNA here is from genome assembly GCF_000143395.1 of Atta cephalotes. Classification (NCBI taxonomy): domain Eukaryota; kingdom Metazoa; phylum Arthropoda; class Insecta; order Hymenoptera; family Formicidae; genus Atta; species Atta cephalotes. The sequence goes on from NW_012130136.1 coordinate 314,321, forward strand.
CACATTCACTGAAATTTTCAGTAGGCGCGCGCGTGCGTTGGAAGTGCGTGAGTCATTAAAACATCCAGCGAAATGCTCTTTTTCAAAACTACAAAATATTTCGCGCGGAAAACGCCGTGCGAGATTAAATCAATGTCAGCCGCAGTTTTCCGCTCCGAGTTTCGGTTTTTGCAAAATTTTACTCTTTTACAATATATTTAATTGCAGCAAGACACTCTTCGCAAGAGTTCTCATATGTTAAATCGCGAAGTTACTTCCGCTTTTCGCTCTGACTAATCGAAATACCTTCTGCTTTAGCGAGAAAATCTTCGATTTTCCGAGATAATATCACGCCGACGATGTCGTGGCGCGACACGGAGCTTTCTCTCATAATACAGGAAAAACGCGTGCTCGCTTCCGGGAAAACGTCGAGCTTATGGCCTCCTTCTCTCCCGAGAGTGCAGGAAAACGGGAGGCGAGCATCATGCTTCCTTGGCTTGCCAGTGTGCGCGAACGTAAAGGAAGTCCCGTGGAACCGGTCCGGATTTTATTTCGTGCGCGTTTGTCTTCCGCTTGGATTACGCTCGCGGCTATAAGCGCGGAAGATAAGATACATCGAGGATACCTACGTAAGGTCGCCGTGACATATGGCTAGCGTACGAGTTCCTTCTTAGATGTCTCTTTCTTTCTCTCTCTTCTCTCTCTCTCTCTCTCTCTCTCTCTCTCCCCCCCCCTCTCTTCCCTTTTCTCTTTGTCATTTCAGATCTCTCTCTTACTTCGCTTCCTACAGAGAAGCTCATGCTAGACGTCTCGATCCATTCTCGCTCTCACTATTATCCGTGGTGGCAACACGATCAACCTGCTGCCCATCTAACGGAAGCTCACACCGATAGGTAGATCGTTCACAAGAAGGATCTTTTCTCTCGAGCGAGCATTGACGCTGAATATGGCTATCGTTGATCACCCGCAAGGCAGATTTAATTGAGACGATTCGGCGAGAGGAGATTTTCCTGACGATATTTGGATATTTTATCGCGGTTGAAACTATCCTATGGATTTACGTTGACTGAGTTTGGAGTTTGATTTCGTTGAGTGCGCGAATTTCTTCCATTAATTCGATGGATTTTCATATCGCGAGTCTTCGCTTTCTCTCTCTCACTCTTTTTCTCTCTTTCTTTAGGAAATTTTTTGTCCTTGTCATACATTCGTAATGTCGCCAACTGTTGACGTTTATGGTCATCGCGTGATTTCGTTCGCGGGCGTGGTCACACGATGCAACACGCAACGCCATATCTGTGCCTTCAGAATTTCATGCGTTTTCCCCGAATCAGATTCTATAAGGTGTCCGAGAGATTCTTGAATTTATCAAAATATTTCATTTTTGATTAAGTCGCAAGTTAAAATTATCAAGATGAAAACCAAAATACATTATTTTTACTCATATAGTTTACATAATTGAAGCACTTTGATCGAGGATAACTCCTCTAAAACTTAGTAATTAAAATCTAATTGTTCAATATAAATTTTCATACGTTCTGGAATCATCACGCGATCAACATATTGTTTCGATCCGACGTATTGATTGATTCGATACACCACGTATATAGAGAACGAACCATTAGCGAGTGCACCGGCTTCTTTTTATTATCCTTTCGGGAAGGATCGCGTGCGGACGACGGCCGGCATCGGGTAATTAAGTGATTATCTCGTCCCGGGGTGGACAGAGAGTCGGTCGGGTCGGTGTATCGCGTTCCGGTCGGCCAATAAAGCCGAGAGCCGTTTTTGCCGCAAGCGTCGTCCTCCGTCCGCGGTCGCTGCCACCCGCACCTCCACCACTCCGCACGTGCTTTTTGCATCCTTTCCTCGTTTCTGTTTGTTTCCCGTGGACCTGCCGCCGCTGTGCTTCTCTCGTGACTCAACTGAATCGCACCAAACCTGGCCCGAAAACCACCGACGTGGTTAACACCTGAATCACGCGACCAGTCCGGCCCGATCGAAGTAGATTAATCCTTCGAATACAAAAGGGAATACTAAGGGTATTTATACTTTCATTTTAAGATCGTCTTAAGACCGTCTCTAATACAGCCTTTATTAATCTGATTTATAACATCTTAATGAGTTATCTATCTACATGGAATAAGCTTGGTGTAAGAAGAGTAAGAAATCGACCAATTACAGTCAAATGTGAAAAGAATAATCGACTGTGATTGGTTAATTTCTTAAGATAAATGTACTAGTTAGTGGCCATAACTCAATTCATTAAATAAAATAATACAAAATTTGAAACATTAAGTTTTTAATGATAAGTACAGCTCCAAATAAATTTATTGTTTATAAAAATTTAGTATGAATGAATTTATTTAAAATCGTATATATTATTAAAAGCTAATATTTAGAAAGTTTTATCAGTTTGTCCAATAACTGATTCATGTCCATTAACCAGTACATTTATTTTACTCTTACTTCTTACACTAACAATAAGATTACTCCGCATAATCATAGATAACGCAAAACTGTACTTAAGATAGCCTCAAATATAAGAATCGGGTATGAATTCCAGCCTAAGCGCTCGTTTCTTTAGATTCTGCTGTTAAAGTGTGTATGTACATGAGGTTTAACATTCGCAGTAACCAATAACATCGTGATTTCACACGCACTTCAACAGAGAGCTCTTCATCGCATTGTATCGATGATGAGAGAGTACATTGCAGCGAGAGAAAGATAGGTAAATAAATAAAAAATGAAAAAGAAATATATACACACGTTGAATTTTAAATAAATAAAAATTAAAACAAAAATTCTAGTTTAAAATGTATGTATTTTTGTCAAAGAAAAAAAATATCACGACAAGAGTTTCCTTGATAAAGTCGAATATTACAATAGGTTGCACATTAATTCGGAGGGTGCGTCCCTTGGTGAGAGCTGTAAATCAAGTTTTGGGACGCTTTAAAGGCTCGTTATTATGTGACGAATGAGATTATCGCGTGTGAAGGGGACACATTTTTCTCTCGACGTTGTAATAGTATTCCTGCCTGAAAATTTTCAACACTCAGTACTTTGACAATCACCGTGCGCCATTGAACAAAACGCAATTTCGACTATTCGACGCTGTCGAAGATTTTACCCTTTTATTTCAAATAGACTGGCACAACGGATTCTATTTGCGTACTTTTAATTATTTGTCGGCACACAAGTAATAGAGCTGTTGCAACAGCTTTTCGCGATAAAAACATGAAATGGAAACGTGAAATGGAAGATCAACGTACCGAACTATAAAAAATTGCGATGAGATTTTTCCGGGAACAAACGGGGCGGAGTTTTCACGCGCGATCCGTATCGAAATTCTCGTTGCGGAATTCTCTGCGCTAACGACCCCGATCTGTCGGCGTTTAATTAAAAGCTAAAAAGTTCCGTTCGATCGATCACAACCAATGAACTACCGATTTCGCGATTTCCCGAAAAAATTTCGCGGAACGCGACACGACTCGACTCGACGCGACGTGCTTCGCGCGGTAAGCGATCCAATAGCCTCATTTCGCAATAAAACTGCACGTGGAAAACTCTGTCAAAAATTGAACTGAAAAATTCCGTCGGACCGGCGAACCGCCACTTTGCGCTGCTAAACCGACAGTTTCATTTTCACGTAATCGTCGTCGAATCCGAACATTTAATTTATTTGATGCCGAAGCGCCCGAAATCGAAATACCGATTCTCGTGGAATTTTTCCTGAAAGGATATTCTGAAAGGACGTTCAGATAAACGCTTGCGAGCATTTATATACAAGTTAAAATTCTAAGCAAAAACAGCCATTAATATCTCCAAAGGTACGAATGATTAAGACAACAATGTGAAAGGTCTTGGCGAAACCACGAATTTCTGTGTTGGTTATGTTTCTTCGAAACCTGTAAGGATATACAGATTCGATCTAGCACCATTATATATTTAATGATTCCAAGGATCTGTCGAGACCGGAGGCTAACCGGTTTGCCAGGTACTAAACTCATGGAATAAAAACGAATCTACAACATCCTCGATCTGAGAGATGAGAAAGTGGCCCGTGAGCAATCAAAAATCCACAAAACTAACAGTTCCTGGAAATAGCTGGTACGAACGACATGGTACTATTCGCGTGTCCGGCATCATCGCGTGTCGTAAGTCTCTGCGTTAACACGACTGTGCTGAATTCTTTCTCGTGTCCGGTTGTCTAACTCGTAATTGTCGGTTTCGCGTGTTAATGTCTTCATGCGGCGGTCTTCAGACACGTATATACAAGAATCAGAGGCTAACCGGTTTGCCAGATGGCATGATTTTCAACGACAGTCCGCTCTGTGCTTGACTCGGCAGCTTGATTCGCTATCACGTTCCTTCGTCGGTTACGATCACGGAATTAATGATTGGCATAATTACACGGTCAATACTGCCATATTACGCTAATTGCGATAGACGCGGTAAATGGCTTTTGGTTCCATATAGAATATTATTTAATCACGCTTATTAATCTAGATTCTATATAGCTAAATATAAATAATAAATATAATACAAAATTATAAATTACAGAATTATAAAATACACAATTTTATATTAAAAAATTATATATTAACATATAATCCATTACGTTTCAATTTTGCAGTCTTTTAAATCGCACACAGCTTAGGAATAAAAAAGTATTAATTTTTGTGTGCTTTAAAACTTCAAAAATTTTCAATTAAAGAGAAATGTTTATAATGTTGAAAATAAATTAAGCGTTATTAAATTATATAATTTTTAAAAGTATTCCTTTTTTTTATGAAAAAAAATCTCTAATTTCAATTAAAAATTTTTCCATAATTGTGTAATCGCAAATTTAAGGAGAAACCAAGTACCAACCTCAGCGACGTTCAATTATGTTTATAAGCGACACTATTGTCAATAGATTATCACGGCAAGTGGTGTAACTTAACTTTTATGAATTTCATAATATCGCTCTCACGTTTAACGAGAAATGGTTCGCGTCAATCCGCGGTATATTTAAAATCCTGTGTTAACTCTTCTTTAGTTAAGCGGCCCGGTATTTCAGTCATGACAACGTGCGCGTGTGGTCCTCGGAAAAGTTCGGAAAAAATTTGCACCACAAAGGATGTAAATTTTAATAATGCTTCAACATTATCTCGCAACGGCAACGACGACAGCGAGAACTCCGCGTCCATTCCCTTCTTTTGCCAGAGTTTTTCCCAGCGCCCTGCTGGCGCGAATCCCGATAGCGCGGTACACCGGATGTTCCTCGGGAATAATGCGGCCGGAAGAATTCAGTCAGGCGTGAGCGGGGTGAGGGACAGACGGGGTTCGATTAATCGAGTTAGTTGTTCGCGATTTTCCAGCGTCGGGAGGGAACGCGACGGCGCGGTGGTGGCTTAGACGACGTATTATTCGATACAATCCGACGGCGAGATGAGTGAGCGGTGTGAAACGGGGAAAAAAGCGGGAGGCGATGAGCATCGACGTGATGAAGCCAGTTTTGCGGAAAGCTCCTTATCGAGAGTGGCATGGGACGAATTTATTCACGCCTCGACGACTTTGAAACTGTAATCCGCAAGCCGCCCGACCATCTTCTCGCCGATCGCCCTGAAAGTGTTTTCAAATGCTCGCTGTTCGTCGTCGACGGGAGAAACGCGAGACTTCGTCGGCGAAAAGTTTTGTTTTTACCTCACCAAGCTTCTACATTTTATTCCTCTCGTTTAATAGGATGCAGTTCTTAATTACTCCTGAGTGGTTTACGCCATGCTTCGCGATCAGTTGTGAATTATCACAGCGTTCTGCGGAAGTTCTCTAATGAGCGAGGATTAAACCAACCGGTGTATGCGGCGTAATCGATAAATCGCATATCCCTTTCGTAGTTTAATTCACGAAAACTCCCATCTCTCACATTAATACCAGTTCTGAACTAACCAAAAAACTGGATAATGTAATAGTTGAGACAAAATCGATTCGCAAAACAATAACTTCTATATGAGAGGCTCAATTCGATTTCAAAGTCAAGGAACATAATAGTGTGTTTTTCTATATTTGCACTGAAAGAAAGAAAATGATTCCAATTACTATATAATTTAAAATCATTTTCAATGTCAATCATATATATTTTGAACTATAAATATTTAGAACTATAAATATAATATAATATAATAATAGTTAATAATAATAATTATTATATTATCAACTATCAATATTACTTATTAATTACTATTAAGCAGTAATAATAAAAACAAGTGAAGATTCTATAGCCAAAATTTACTTTATTACGCAATTATATAATAAAAAATAATATCAATTTTCAAGCTCAAACTTTTGAAGCAATAAAATGTAATAGAAAGGTCAACTACGAACAAATAATTCATCATCAAAAAATCATCATCAAAAAATAAAAACTAGTGTTTACTAAAAAATTAATTAAAAAAAATATTAATACTTTTATTTTGTAGCCTAATTATTTGCTCATAATGATTTTTCTATTATTTTTTATAGTCACAACTATTAAACAATTGTCTCTCATTATGCATTATAGTTATGAAACATCTTTTGCAAATAATCGTAACGAGATCTACGCTACTGTACAAGGAGTCGTGCACGAGTTAACTGCAAAGTGTATGCATCGATACAAAAGCACCCCGGGGATGTTTGCGTGCGGACAAGAGAAAACGCACATGCGTGTACTTACGCGCAGACTTCGCGCGATAATACGCGCGAATCACTTGGACCGGAAATCCCGTAAGATAGGCAAACGGCGCCGAGGAAGCGAATGTTAAATTCTATTGTCTTCGGCGAAACGGACTGACTGCTGCCGAGAGAATGGCGCGGCTTTCGGTTCCATTAAACGCCAATGTATCCGCACCGAATTATATTATAATAACAATGTGAGATGCTAATATTCAATGGACTGTGCGACACGCCACTTGAAATGCTAATGTCGCAGCACGCCCGCGAGAGTCTACGCGAAAGAGAGCAAACCTTTTGTTTACGTATGCAAATTTGTCTGTTTTTCTCAATAATAATAATCGATAATGTTTTTTTTGTTTTAATAATATTTACATTGATTGCATTAATATTTATTTATTACATCAAAAACAACAATTATTGAACCTAATGAAATGATTGCATCAAAAACAACAATTATTGAACCTAATAAAATGATTGCATATATAAGCCACTAGCTGTTGTGATAAAACTAGTCAATTCTCATTCCAGCATTAAATTAATATTAAAGTGACAAAGTTTAAATTATAAATTTATATTAATAACATTATATAAATTAATTGTTAAGTTAAAAAAAAAGAGTAGATATTTATATATTATAATATATTTATATATTAGGTGTATATATTTTTTTGACATAATGTTTTGTTAACTTTCTTAGTTTATTCTATTATTGTGTGCATTTCACTTAGACATTACTCTTACGATTTTCATTCTTTATCTTCGTGCTTTCTGTATATTTTATTCTCGAAAATTTTATTCATCTTTTATATTTCGTAATTTATTTAATTTGGCTAATAATTTGGCTGAATGAAATTTGGTGAGTTGAAATATTCACTATAATTGTAAATGGAATTTAAAATAAAATTTATATTTATTTAACATTTATTGATTACATATTGGCTCTCTTTTCTTCTTTTCATATATTTCTACATTTATTTTTTACATGTATTTTAAATTCTTTTATAGTCCTTAAAAATTTTCACGAGAAGAAAGTAGATCTTAGAACAAAAATTGTCACGTCTCATTACAACAATGTGTTCTTAAGAAATGATACATGGTGTTAAATCGTAGATGTTTCATATGCAAACTTCTATCTCGCATAATAAATCTGTAGCTGCTCCTGAGCTCGTTCATGAAGAAAGCATCGCGAACTTCGTCGCGCTGCTATGTTATGCCCGTATCACACTAGCGATTATGTCTGCATTCGTGTTTGTTTCTTATAACCAATTAAAAAGAAAGCTGTTAGTCAAAGCTTCTTCCTTTCTGATTAGTTAAAAGACGCAGACGCAATTTTCAATTTTCGCTAACTAGTATAATATCGACATTACTCGAGGATAACTTCAATTAATGTTAGAGCTCGGTGAGAGGGACAGATAAACGTGCTGCATGTTTGCGAACATTAATTTCCACTACTATTCGTGACTTCTGAAGATTCGAGGAAACCGCGAATTAGACGAGACGAGCCTGCGGATGAAAGGCCGCACGTTAATCTAGTTGTTCTCCAAGTCTGCCCCTTTTAGTACAAGTCTCTGCTTCTATTAAATCAATGCGCATAAGCAACGTAATGGTGGGCATCTGTTAAACTTCTGTAACCTCTACTAATCTGGCATTATACCATAGTGTCTGTTTGTGTCTGAAACATACGTGGTGCGAGCGATAACGCTAGTAATCATCGAGCGATGTAAGAGTTTCTGAATACAGATTATAAATTTTAAAATTAAATATTGTGACTGTGTTCGTTCACTGCAAATCCAACTATGGAAAGCCGCTTCGATATACGTGTGTGACTTCCGTGTAAAAATAATACATTATACTCTCTGTGTATAAAATAGGCACACTTAAATATGTGTTTATTTTACACGTTTATATGAAACTAATCTAATTGATTCCTCGACGTCCAAAATATAGATGTAATAACCATAATAACCATAATAATCTTAGCTTAATGATGCTTATTTTGGAACTTGAAACAATGGAAATTAATATTTGTATCTATTAATTTTGATTATCAATTATATATATTGTTTGATGTACTCTTACTCTAATGTTTTGTTAGGAGTTACATAATAAATCAATGATTTTGATATTAGCCATTCTTATCAATTTTGAAAATTTGCCATTCGTAATCATTTTAGATGTATCGTATATATATCTTCGAGAAAGCAGCAAATTTTGCTTTTATGTTACACGTGGGGGTCCTCTGTTTAGTTCACTCTATCAGCGGTCTAGCGTGTACCGTAAAATATACTGTGATGTAAACGCGCGACATGGATGCACTTCCGGGATATTATGTACGTGAGGGATGTGAATGCGGTCACGAAATGACAATAATGCGGCGGCGTTGGGAAACGCTGGAGGGTTTGAAGAGCATGTACGTACACTACGAGAAGCTCGCAATGAAACACATCGTGTAACGCGCGTTTATATCATCGTGAGGATTTTTTAATCACACATCACGATAATTGGTGTTGAATGGTAAAGAGTATATGTCGAGAGAAGAGTGTGCGTGCGAATTGTTAAATATTGTCTTATGGGATTTACTAGTGTCAGAATGTGTGCATTGCACATAATATGACCGAGCTGTGTTTAAAATATTTCCTATGAGGTGAAATAAACTGATCGGCAACGCGTAGCGGTGCTCAAAGCATGAAACGGACGTGATGATGGAGATTACCTAGGACTAATTTCAACGCTGATTAATTATATTTCTAGCTGAATTTTATCATCATTTATCATCTTCTATATTTAAAAAACTGAAAATAAAAAATCTATAAAACGCATGTCGCCCCTTACTTTAAAAGTGACACAACTGAAAAAAAATGAACTAACACAACTTTATAAAAAAATTATCAAAACATTCCAAAAAGGATGATTTTTTAAGGATTGCAAAAATGATATGATTTGATAAAAATGATATGATTTGATTACGTTAAGGATTTCTTTTTGCCGATTATTTGATTAGTTAATAATTTTCTGTCAAAGTTCAAAAATAATTTTTTCCCTTTTCTAAGAAATCTAATTTTTTTGAGCTGTCACTTTTGAAGTAAGGCAACGATATATGAAAAATTGATGAAGCTTTTCAATTGAAGATGGAATGATGCTTTGCCTAAATAAAGAAAGATGCATATGATGCAATAATCATAACCATCTCACAATTGAATGTATGTGAAAAGGGTTGTGAAGATGCACACAAAAGTGAATTTCGTGATGGTCGGACAAACGACTGCATAGTCGTTGTCGTTGTTATAGTTTTCAGGGGTGCGGCACGCCGGGCGCCAAGCCATCCCCCGTGAAGGACTGTCTGGCTGGCACTCTCCCCGTGGAAAGTACCGCAGCACAAACTGAAACTCCGTCCAGCCGTCGTTTATTTATGTATGAAACCGTAGCCTACGTACACTGTTCCCGGTCCCCTTTCCGTTATGTTCGGCTTCTCCACTTCGTGCCTTGTGTCCACGAGTGAACTTGTGCGTTATTCATATGTCTCGACTGAATGATGAGCGACGTCTATTCCTCCCGCGCGCCGCGAAAACTTCGCCGAGAAGTCGGAAAGTCACGGACGCGCCTTCCATCATAACGGGACTAACCCTGAAGAATGTCGGGCGCGTTTCTCCCGGATGAAGGAACATCTTGCGGCAATATTAATATTTCGACTAGAAATTCGTGAAAAATATAAATTACAATACATTTTATCATTTTAAATATTTTAATGAATCCGTGGATTTATATTAAAGCTTTATCATTTCTTACTAACAGTAACTCGAAATATATAGAATTCGCAAGTATTTCAAATAATTACGAATATTTTTACAACTGTACAAAAATTACTTCAAAATATTCAAACTTTAGAATCTATTTTTATAAAATTTTAATTATGTTGCATATGAGAATTATCTTATGATCATTGAGGAATTTCTTATTAGTGTCATATTGTTGCACTAAAAATATACTAAATAATTCATTTGTTTGAATAGTCAACTAAATATTTATTAAATATAAAGATATATTTGTTTAGTACAAAATCATTAATTTGATTTAATTATTTTTTTTTATTGAGTAAATATTTATTAAACTTTAAAATATTTTTTCTTAGTGTATATTGTCGATTTTCTCTGAGTGCTTCAAATCTAACAGAAAACGAAATAATAATAAAAGTAGAATTTTAAAGAATTCCGGTCAATTGATTTTTATAGACAAGTCTCGAAGAGAAAGTGCACAGAGAACCGCTGGTAGATTTAATCATGTGTTACACGCGTCTTATTTACGCTCAGTATCGTCGATCTCCCGGTACTCTCGGTGATCGCCGGAAGCGCGAATTCATGAATTGGATTTTCGTTGCTCTGTCGGAACACGTTGCTTGCCGCGTTCGCGGGTGTAATAACGCTCGTCGCGTCAGCTTGAAAGCAAACGAAAATAACTCCCGAGGCTCCAATGGGATGATGCTATTTCGCTAACCGAAAACATTATTTAAACTTTCTCATTCAGTGTATCGGCCGCTTATATCAGCCGTTTGCATCAGTAAATTCAATTTTGTAACTCGTGAAATGTGTAGAAATCTGGTACGTACTCTAAAATTGCTCGCTGTTGTTATTCAATAAATTAAAAATTTGCCAAATTGTTATCGTACTAACTTTATAGTATTTATCCATTAAAAAATTATTTAAGTTAAGTAATTCATTTAATTATAATTTTACAATTTTATTTATAAAATTTTACAATTTTATTTATAAAAAACAATACGAAATAATGAATAAAATTACTTTTTATGCATCTTCCTAGCGATAAATGAAATAGTTTCTGAACATATCATTATTTCTCTCTGTCTTAAGATCCAATTCATCGATATTTACATAAATGTAAAGAAAAATTAAAAAACATAAGAAATAAAAAAATTAATTATTAATAAAATTAATAAATAATAAAATTAAACAGAAAATAATTTAGAATTTCGATAAACTCTTAAATCAATAAGCTTAATTTAAACGACTAGTATGCCGGTTTCATAGAAGAAAAAAGAGTTTGAGAAAGCGAACGTTTTTTGATAAAAAATCCTAAATCATTTGGAGAATCGAAAGTGCCGTTTGAGATTCGGCAGGAATCACGTATGTCACTGCCTGAACGCAAAGTGCATTAGCGTAGGAAATCCAACGCGATCTAGCAAAACCGAAGCGTCGCGTCTGTGACTTTTCGCAAAAAGTCGCGGAACTCCGATCGATCGACGATAAGAAGCATCAATGAAGGCTAACGAGTGAATGCATCATCGGAAAGGTTAATCATTCGTTTCGCGAAGTATGTCGCGGAGCGACTTCATTCATCCTATGTGACAAAGTTCAGTCATCCTAGATCGCATAATCCATCCCTCCTTTACCGGAGTGACGACTGCGCTTCCGGATTAAGTAGATACGTTTATATCGCGGATTTTGGATATAATAGAATGAAGAGCTTAATAATTTTCGTGCGATATGTTCTCACTTACCACATTGTACAGATAAGCTGCAGCGTTGGAAATTTCAAATGTAATGCGAAATATAATCGCTTGTGGAGGCCTTCGTGAAGGCCTTCAAAGTAATTGCTGTAACTACTGACATTGGCCAGACTGGCTTAGTAAACTCTCCAAGTCGAGTGGGCTTTTATAAACGGATAATCTCTTGAAAGCTACTTCCAGTGTCAAAATATTCCGAAAATTTAAGAGAAGTATTTTACATTTGTTTAAAAGAACTCTGCATGTTGAAAACTAACATAATTATGTATTTAATTTAGTTTCAAAACTTTTTTTCTAAAGTGTATTTATTATGTACAATTATTGCCATGATGATCTGAAAAAATTAAAGAACCATCTCACGATACAATAGGTCTGTTTTTTATTCCTGTACTAGACTACTAAAATTCTCTTTCTCGCTTTCACCAAATATCAAACGTACATCTATCTCACTTTAAGTTCCAAAAATTTATACTAGCTATAGAAAATAGATCTGTAGTTTTGAGACATCCCGAATATTGGAGGATATCGACATGTATTGAAGAATAAATATTGATCATGTGATACCTTTTTTTTTCGAGTCTGCAACGAAACGCGAAGTAGATGCCAAGCGACGTCGACGGGGAACGACGACGAAGCCGAAGAGGAAGAAGAAGCGGTCGCGGATAAGCGGACGAGCAACGTTGCCGCCGGACAGAGTGAATTATGGGACAATTAGTTCCGGCAGATATATAAGCCCCAGACTCAGAACCGAGCCGCTCCTTCCCGCCACGGTCCGTTCTATCCTTGCCCTCGTATCCTCTCTTCCTGCCGATTCACTACTTGCATGAGAGGGGAGAGGGGGAGAGAGGAAGAGGACTTGCTTGTCGAGTCTTAGAAGAAAAACGCTCGCGAGAGCCTGAGCTTTCGCGCGTACCCGAAAGCTAAGGAAAGGCACTGGACGATTCGTTAACTACCGACGCAACAGCTCTTTGTGTCTGGTCCGCGTCTGGTTTCTTTTTTTCTTTTCCGCTTCCCGCTGCTTCTCCACGCAGTTTTGCACAACACACAGTTCTGTACATGGATATTTTTCCCGAATCCCACTCGAGAATTGTCCTTGTACGCGAAAGACCAAACGACCGGAAATTCGCGATTTTTTGGAATTAAAAAATTCGAGGTCTTAGAATCTTAAAATGAATGGATTTTTGCAATACAAAGAATACAAAAGTTTTACCTTTCTGAATTATGTTTCAAACTGGATTTATGATTCCACACCGATCTATGATTTAATGCATGCCAACGATTATAAGCCTGCGGCTAGAATACTCAAAAGAAACTTCAATACGCCCGACAAATTTAAGACACTAAAATCTAAAAATTCGAAAAATCTAAAATTTCGCAAAAAAATTGCGTATCATACGATTATTACCTTAATGTTGCAACATTTACATCTCTTTATAAATTATGTAAATTGTATATCCAGAAAAAAGCATAGTGACAGCAATTATAAAGGTGACGATTACTCAAGTTTAATAAACAGAATTAGTGTAAATAAACTATTTAATAGTTACAATAATTATAAAATAGTTTATTCAACTATATGCATTAATTATACATATAAAACATGTATAACTGTCACTTTTATAGTTGCTACCACTAGTATATCTATTTCTCTGAGTGTACATTGTAAATTTATAATGTCAAATTTAAGTCGCCACTGCTCCTACTAAATATATCGTTATTTTATACTAAAATAATGATTAAACTTAATACAGTATAAAATAACGATATATCTAGTAAGAACTTGGTGGCGACTTAAATTAATTTTAACAATGTACCATATATGTATACTAATAATTTATTTCTTCGAAAACTCGAAATTATTTAATCGCTGTAATAGTGCCAAAGGAACAATTTCATTAAAGAATGTAGGTGTGAAAATCTGGAAAAAGAGTTTCTTTCGGATTAGCGACAAGATCTTAAAGTAATGCGGTTGAACCCAAATCAGGCAAATGTAGAGCGCTCCGGTGAATGTCTTGTTCAATTATGCAGCAGCCCGAAATACCTGTCCACGATCAGACGAGCTCGCCGTCTTCGGGCCCGGAACGCGCTTGTATCTGCCGGGATGATCCGTTTCTTGGCGACACGCGCGATCTTTGGAATTCTGAGCACGATGTTCGGAAGCGTAAATAGCCTGACGAATTCAGACCTCGCAGTCGAGCGATCGAAATCCTGCCATTTAATACGTCAGATATCATTAAACTTATTGTTAGATCTCGTTTAATTTTAATTAAAAAATATGATTTTATTAAGTAAACATTATTAATTCGGGAAACGAGGAAAATTCTAATCTGTGAAATTACGCTGTGTGTTGGCAGTTTATTGTGAATAATTTGTATATGTTTGCGAATTTCGAAATGACTAAATAAGCTAATTTTAATTCATGAATTAAAATATATAAATTGTGAATAAATTGTTTCGCGTTTATATTAAATCGTATAATTATAATTTATATACATTATATGTACAAGATATTATTTCTCTAAAAAACATAGATTTTTAAGAAAATATATTAAAAATATATATATATCCGTCATTATAATTTTCAGACTTGGAGTGTAACGATGATAATTTACTAAACCATATTGACGCATAATTTTCAGTAATAAGATCCTTTTTTTTTCTCAACTTCAATAACGCTGAATCATTCAGCAGAACAACTTTGTCGCAAAGAATGTCGAACCATTCAAATTTCAATTTTGTTGGGGTCATCTATTAAAGGGAAGGGAAGTCGATGTTTATCTGTATCGTATTGTATTTAATAAAAACATGCCTATATATTCGTTACTATACGCAAATAAACCCGATGCACATCGATCCGGACCATCGACAATCCCGTTAAATTTCCGCGAATGACCACCGAAAAGGCAATCAACGTTCCCCTAACCATGGACGTCGGACTTTATCTGCGTCGCGAGATCATTGGCGCGCGTAAACTGCCGTAATAACCCGTCGGATGACGAGGAGGATCGTTCGTCCATCTTCCGGGTAACAGCCGCACATTGCCGCAGTTATTAACGGCGGTTTGGTTCCAACGGCATTCTGCGGCCACGTATTGTAGAAATATTTTCCATTTCGTGTACACTCGTTACATCTATCTTTTAACGCGAATTGATCGTATCGAATGCTCGTCGAGAACTAGAGCATATTAAATTTTATTTTCACGCAAACTACGTTTCGTTGCTGTTAAAAATATACGAAACATAAAGACGGAATTATAGATATCTTCCGAACACAAGCATATTTAATGAGATGATTTAAATTTAATTTGCAAGGTACTATTAAATTTCTGAATCCAATTTATTTCAATCTTATTCATCATTTTGATACATGAGCTCTCTTTCTATCCTTCCTCTTACTTTTTATCTCTTCTTTTTTTATCTATGTATGAAATAGCGTACTTATATCCGATATCCTTTACGCTTTCATGTACTTTTCTACGCTGGGGAGATTTCAAATTCAGAGAATCGGAACGTTCGCATTTACTTCGTTCGTAAATACATTCCAACTTTGCGAATTGTATTAAATGCAGTCCACTTAACACTCACACATTCATGGAATCATTTTATTCTTTTTTATCAAATATTAAACAAGGACAGATTTTACTTACAAGTGTTGTGAGCGCATTGTAAAACGCACTCCCTCTTTTATTGCTTTATGGATATCTTATTTATGCACCAACAATCGCGAAGATTCATAGGCTATATATTACTTATAATTGATTTTTCTTATATATTCTTGGAGCCACACATAAAATTATTTTTATTTTTATATTATTTAAATTTGAATTTATGAATTATGTTATGTAATTTAAATAAGAAATAATTTTTTCTTTTATGCAGCGCGTGTATTCTGAATGTGTTTATAATGATATTAACGTGCATATACATTACATATACCTATTATAGAATTTCAGAAATACATTCATTTATCGATAAAAGCCACGTTCTGCCCACATGTGTAGTTATTTTCTCTACCAGAATAATATAATAAAATAATATCTAATTATACAAAATTATTGGAGATCACTCACAAGTAAACAGGATTCATGTTTCACTCGATATCACCATTCTAGATTATCGATATGAAGTTAATGAATCAAAGCTAACTAAAATATTATAATACCAGATGAATTTTGTCTCTCAACATTAAATGCGAAATGTTAATACTCCAATCAATCCACGATCAACCGCAGAGCTGGGAGCGTAAGCCAATGCGTGTAAGATATTTTATCTACCAAAATATGATAAAATAATATCTAATTATTGTACAAAACATGTATTACATCATTGGAAAATTTATGTTAAATTTAACATTTTACGTGTCCTAACAGACCAGTCAAATTTATATGTTAATTTAATACAAGATGAATATGTTAGAAACATAAGTATTATTTAAACGAATAAAAATAAAAAAATATAATAATAATGATAAGTTTGTGAACAAATTATAGAAGCATATTTTTTAAAATAAAATTAATATTTATGTTAACTCATATTTGATATGTTAACTCATATTTTATTCATTCATCTTAGAATTTACATTAAAAAAAAAATTATTTTGATGTTATTTATTCAATTTAGGTATTAAGTATAAATTATATTACTTTGATATTAAGAAATATAAGAAATATTGAATGTCAGTTTAATATATTAATATATACCTGAATATGTTAAGAACAAATTCAACATCAAATTTTACGGACTTGAATAGACTGTTTCCAACACAAATACGAAATATTTTTTACTACTGTTTGAATGAAGATCACTCACAAGTAAATAGAATTCATGTTTCATTCAATATCGCCTATTTTAGATTATCGATATGAAATTAATACGAATTAAAGTTAGTTAAAACACTACAATACCAGATGAATTTTGTATCTCAGTATTAAATATGAAATGTTGACCCATGATACCCCAATACATTCAACCACAATGCCGCGAGCGTATCTTGTGACTTCGCTTTGATTGAAAATTGCGAGTAGTCTGCGGCTTATGCTCCACCGCGAAAAGTCGCGCCATGATCGCGGGAACGAAAGCGACGAATCGTGATACGAGCGTATCACGCGCAGATATCGTCCGCAGATCCGCTTTCGGATTCGGGAATTTGAATCTGTTGCGGTCGAATCTGTTGGTGGGCAGCTCCGAGAATCCAGGTCGCGCGGATATGCGCGCTGTCGTTTGCCAGGTGGACCACGCGCGTATCGTCGCGTTTGACATTTCTGCTTGTGTTTTCACGGGACAAATAGATAAATCACGGAGTCCACGCCATAGAGAATCGTCGACCTCGTCCGCGCCAATCCTCGCCGAGAGGAAACGCGACTCACAATCAGTCGCGCGCGACACATTGCGTGTGTCGACAATAACGATACGCTCGACGCGTTTGACTGATGATCGGGGATTATTCTCGCGGACAGAAATCGATCATGAGTTTGGTTCTCTTTAGCCAAATTTTCATCCTCCTTTACGCGCTTCGTTCGTTATTTATTGGGAGAAGAAAAGAAATGTGAAGAAGCGAACAAAGGAGAAACGCACGTCACCTCCTCTTTGTTTATTCCGTTGCAGTTTTGGGAACGTAAATCTTCCGTTCTATGTGTATATCGTTGTTGTGCACTGGAATTTCAGCAAAATATTTAACACTCTGGATATTTTCATAACCATATGTCTTCCAAACATGGGATTCTTGAGTCGAAAAATTTATGGATCTTTCTATATGATCTCTTCGATGAACTTTTGTAATCTCAAATAGCAGAATGTTAATCTTTTGGAATCTTGAATTTATGAATCTTGATCAAATCCTTGATTTAATAAATTTACACGATATAGTCTCCGATGTTATCTCTTCAGACTTCTTGATTTCTCGGATTATTTCTTGCCTAATCATATGATTATGTAATGCACATATGTGTATGTATCGACTCCGGTAATTTCATATGTCAAGACGCATTATGCCCGTTTCTCTTAGATTAACTTTAATCTCGGTTCAACTTATTCTTCACCTTTTTCTAGTTCTAAGAATAAAAAAAAAATGAAGAGTTGAATGAAGATTAGAGTTAATATACATCGTTCTAAAATTTGTAAAAATTTTAAATGTAACACATTTCAAGTGTCCTAAACAATCCATCTAAATTTATGTGTTAATTTAACATAAGATGAATACGTTAAAAAGTAACATAAATATTATTTATATATTATTTATATAAAAAATAAGCAAAAGAATAATATTGACACAGTTTGTAAACAAACCATGGAAGCATATTTTTGTCAGTAAATTTATGTGTATCAGTTAATTTATGTGTATTAAATTATTTTATTTATTCATCTTAAAATTTACGGTTTAAAACACATTATTTTTATATTATTCATTCATTTAATTCATAAATTGTATTACTTTGATACTAAGAAATATTGAATTTCCAATTTAATACAAAATATTTAAACAGCATAATATTTAATTAACACCAAAATATTAAAATTCAATACAAAAACTTGAGTAGATTGTTTACAACACAAATAAAATGTTTTTACTACATTCACTACATTTACTCTTTTTCTATCAAGTTCTAAGAATTAGAAAAAGATGAAAGGTAAATAGAATCAAAATTAAAATTAATCTGCATTGATGGAAACAAGTATATAAATGATTTATCGCATGAATTTATATCTTACTTTTTGGCAAATGACAATACCTAAACTAGTCTAAACTTATTACCGGTATTAGATCCTTGTAACATATCCTTATTACTATCGTATGATCGATAACTGTGTCGAGCAAACGCACCCTAATCGGCATCGGTGCGTTCATCTTCATTTCGTAAACGAGAAACAACGACGATCGAACGCATTTCTCTTCAGGGTGGGTCGTAGTTCTCTTGATTAATGATTCCGCTAATCAAATAAACAATCCTACATCTGTCGACCGAGTGTGTGTTACCGAGTCGCGACCAGACGCCTGGTCCCTTCTTTTTCCGGTGCAAGTTTGCTCTTTATTTTCTTCCCTCTCTCCAGTCTCCCCTTGGACCCTGAAGAAGACATGGTTTATCTTCGGTCCCCGACAATCGTCGTCGATTCGTTCGTCTCACGGCTCGACTCGCGTTCTCTCGACCGAGAAGCAATGCAAGAAGCAATGCGATGTTGAAGAAAAGCTCGACTTCCAGGGGGCTGAAGAAGATTCGAAATAGGAGAAACGGGAAGAGACAGAGGAGAAGAGCGGAATCAAGAAGAAAAACGCGCTCGCTTTGCGGCGTGACTCTAGAGTGGCAATTAGAAGGATTAATGATTCCGTCTCGGGAGTCACACCGGGAGTCTCCTTCTCGTTTCCTCACAGATCTCTAGAGTACCGCATCGTCGTCGAAGCCCTTGCCGGTGGGCCGAAAATCGTCGCGAGACGATTAGAATGTACGAGTGAAGTCGCGAGCGCATTCATAAATCAACGTTACGTCCGTTTAGCGTCGACGTTGCAGCGACGGATGTTCCTCAGCATGTCTACCAGGACGTCGACTCGTTCGGCAAGCGTGTAATATGGTCAACGCTTTCGGAGGGGCTATAATTAGCAGAGTGGTTATTAATTGCGGAGAATCGAGGCTGTTACACCGATGGAATTCGAAAGTTCCGTATAAAAACGGCATATCTTCTGAGAGGTAAAAAAATTCTAAAAATTTCGAAGATTCTAAATGAGGCGATAAATCAAGTATTAAATTTTATTCATATTAGATCTGTTTTCTGTAGCTGAATTATTATAGTGCATTATTATTATAGCATACTTTTGGAATTTAAAGTGAGATGGACATATGTTTGATATTTGGCGAGAGAGTACAGAGAGAGAGTCTATAGTGTAGGAATAAAGAAAAAACAAATCTAATTTTATATTGTTCATATTTATGCGAATAAGAAAAAATTCAATTTTTCGTAGTAATGCAAGACAAATAAAAGATCTCTGGCAAGGCTTTAAATCACGTGATGAGTTGCAAAATTTCTTCGAGGTTATTTTGATTAACTCGAGGCTCCTCCGACGAATCTGCTCGCGGAGTAAAGTTTCGCGAATTGAAACGCACAACTCATCCGACTGAGGAAACATTGCCTCAGAGCACAGTCGTTCTCTCGTCGTTTCTTTTTGTCGTCTCACGAGCACGCACGGCGATTTTCACGGTTCCACCAGGCGAATCGAGACGTCTCTGTTAAGCAATGAGGTTTGCCGTTGGCGAAGAGTTTGTCGGTTCGGGAACCGTGACGGTGTTGGAACCGTGAGATGTCTCTTTTCGCGAGACGACGACGACGACGACGACGACGACGACGACGACGACGACGACGACGACGACAACGACGACGACGATGACGAAGACGACGACATCGTTCCTGGAACGAAATTATGACGGTGCGCGCATCTCACCGCGCTCAAAGTAGATTTATGAACCACGAGCATGAACACTGGACGATATACGGATAATTTTGCAACTCAATGAGAACTCGTTTAATCCACTCTACTCTTACTCTTCAGGTTGTACTCAACTTAAATAGAGCTATTTCTTCTTCATATTTCTCGAGCTGAATATTTCGTTATTTATATAAGTGTGTCAAAGAAATATTTTAACATAATACAAAGAAGTGCTTACATAAGCATTCTATATAAAAGATAAAGAGTTTCGCATGAATCATTTTCCTCTCAGTTTTGTTACTTTGCACTTTTTCTTTTGCATCAAAGGACGAGTTATGAGCGTTTAAGATGCGTTCTTAAATTTCCAATTTTCATTTTTCTTTCTTGAGATATAGGTTTGTTGATGTATTCTACACGAGCGATACACTTCTATCTTTCAATTTAAATTTATATCATTTACATATGTACCTACTCTTTCAATTCACTATTATCATTTCCGTAACAAAGTGTAAAAGCATTTATAGTTTTGATCAATGAGGAAATAAAACTTTTATTTTTCGTCATAAATTCTATTGTATATTCGAATTCAACTGTAATATATCGTTTTTATTTTTTCTATGGAAAAAACGATTTTTATGAAAGATTAAAAAATTTTTCGCTAGATACAGATCTAAAAATAATTTTGTTAAACAATCAAAATAATTATAGGTAGGACGCTTAAATATAATAAACAATGCTGCAAAAAGTTTTTGACTTTTTAGCAACCAGCTTGTGCGTTTTACATAATTATTATAATAATATAACAAAATTATTTTCGAATCTGTATCTAGTTAAATTTTTAGATACTTTAGCTACACTATTCTTTCCTTGCAGTATTCCTAAGTTTAAGACACGACTGACGATGCCTCGAACGAGCTTGAGATTTATAAGAAACTCGATTTCAGTTTTGCTCGACAATCGGTGTCACCGCGTAATCGTAAAGCGACGTCGTTACATCGCCCACTCTCGGCACGATGCTGGACGGGAAGTAAGATTAAGTCGCTGTTATGCCGAAGGCGACCACGTGCTGGCGCTCTTTCTCTCCCTCCTGTCTTCCATATCTATATCACGGCAGTACGTAAATCACTACGACGGAGGCAGACAGTTACGAGTTCACTGATACAAACGATTGTGTTTTAGCCTGCTCGCGGAACACGCGGCACAACCGAGAGAAGCAAAGCGATCTATACGGGGTGCTTTAAAAATACGCATATTCTTGTCGGCGATATATTTTTGGACGGGTTTGAGCTTCACTCGTTTTTAGCGTTGATTTAAAAAGAGGAATTCATTCGTGAAAAATTATTGAGGGTAAGAATTGAGAATTAAATGAAAAACGAGAAATACAAAATTAAATGTAATTAAAATATAAATAAAAAATCTTTTAATTTTAAATCCATTTTTTAAACATTTACGGAGTCCTTTATGTTAAATTTTTGAAGATTAATGTCTATATTGGAGTATTTAGATCCTCAGATAAATATTTAATTAAATCTTTAATTATTTAAGTTATTTAAGTTATCGGAACAAAATATATTTACAATAGAACATGAATTAAAATTTCAAATTCAAATTCTTATTTAAAACGGATTTTAGTGCCTCTCAAATTAATTTATTGAAGTTCTGATCAGTGAAAACTCCAGATAACCTGTTAACAAGAAACTATTCTCGTTTTACAATCGTCCGGTAACACCCTGTACAGAGAACGAGGATGTGGCGTTCAGAAACCAGAAGACAGAAGCCGTCCAGCTGTCGCAACCACATCAGAGCGTGTCGCGTATACAACACAATATACCCGTCCTTTTCCATGCAATTTAAACGTTTCTCTATCCACGCGCAAACTGGTCCGGTATCTCTCTCGCTACTCCCTCATCTCCAGTGATATCCTTCAAAAGACACAGTGCTGTTCTCGTGCTGTTCAACAAAACGTCTTACCAGATTCATGGATTAACAGTTTAAGACTCACACACATCTTCCAGTTTCAGATCTCAGCGTAGATTAGATTTTATCCAAGAATATAAATTCGTTACTTAACTCAGTTTAAACATTTTCTCGTCGGCATAAAAATTAGTCTCGACTCTATGAACATCTCATAATATCTTGTATGAAAAGGACGATTTTGATGAAATATTTAAAAACGTTAGAAGAGAAGTGGGAAATAAATAATAATATATTTAAAAAATTGTTCAAATGTTAACGATGATTAAAAAGTAATCAGATAAATTGTGTTTAACAGAAATGTACACTGAAGGAACAATTTTGCTTAAATATCTAAAAATTTCGTTACATATAGAACTGAAAATAATTTTGAGTTATCAAATTAATTACGTAGGACGCTCAAATTGATTGCTAGATTATCAAAAACTTTTTGCAATATTATTTCTCATTATGTTTGAATTTCCTACTAACAATATTTATTAATCAATAATTGTCTTAATAATCCTCAACAAAATTATATCTAAACTTTTAGATATTTAAGCAAAATCATTCTTTCCATGTAAACTTCCCTCCAAAACAATTAATCCGACTACTTTTATCATTAATACATTTCAATAATTTCTGTATTAGATTATTTATTCTCCGCTTCTCTTCTAAGCTGTTATAAGAGACGTGTAACAAATTAAAGCTAATCTACCATCTATCTTCGCCAATAGCTTTCTCGCGTGTGTCTGGTCTTCGTTCCCATCGTGCTCGTTATTACGCGATCGAGCTTCTTCCTCTTACTTCTTCGCTCCAATTTCCATCGCTACCGGCGCTTTCTTCACACCGATCTATCCCTCTCGGCCGTACGGCTATTTTTGCCGTCGGCAAATTCTCCTCTGTCGTACGACGACACGTACCAGCACGACAGCGTTGAAAACTGTCTCCTCGTGTTGCCGGCGTTTAATATTTTAATCCCCCGCCGTGTCGGGAAACATTACACGAAATCCTTTCTGATGTTAAGCATTCCGTCACCAAATATACTCGCTAACTTCAAGCTGCGATAACATCCAGCAGCATCTCGACATTAAATATAAATAATAATTAGAGGAAAAGTTAATAATAAAATTTCAAGTATGAGTTGAGCGTATCTCTTTTTTTTTGTGATAGTCGTATTAATTTCGTTGTTCAACATTAGAACTAACGATGCACGGAATACAATATAAATCATATTCATCGAATGTGATGGAACATGCGGCTACGTGTCATATTTCTCGAAACTTTTTTCTCTGTGTCACCGATATACTATAGCTGTCCATCACATGGATGGATTTTGACGGGGGGATTAATCAGAGAATCAACCTGAAATTAGCTGTCGTCACTTTTCATCTTCATCATATAAAATTTGACGCGCGCGCGCGCGTCGGTCAATCGCTATCGTGTTTTATTTGCAGCATATGAATAAATAGCGTTGGAATGCGGCATGGTGGATCGCACCGAATGCGCGCGACAGTTGTTCCAATGTGCAGTGTTCATAAAGTACGATTAATCCCCTCGCCTGCAAATCTCTCCGCAGCAGTATACCAGATTTCACGTTAAAGATTCAAAGCAACAGCAATAAAATATTACACAATAATTGAGGTTGTCAGATGAAAAAAAGGATTTGTGCGTGTCATCAATCTTCAGGTGTATACGAGACTGAACCATTCCAGAACTCGACTGTGAATCGAATATGACATCGAATAAATTTTATGAAATGGCGAGAGTTTCAAAAAGAGGAAGAGAGAGAGAGAGAGAGAGAGAGAGAGAGAGAGAGAGAGAGAGGAGGAGAGAGG